>NC_072379.2:122096176-122400735 GCF_028885625.2 Pongo pygmaeus
AGCATCCCTACACTTCCAGTGCATTTCTAAGATATCCTTAATAAGCCAGGATTAGGCAATACCTTTATTGTGTTATCTATTTAAAGGAGAAAGAATGAAAGTGTTTTGATGTTGACAGTTTCATACAGAGTCTGCTTCTACCATCTTGATAAACAATAAAACAACAAAACAAAGCTGAGGCTTGAATGGATCTTCCTAAACAGCTCTAGAGAGAATTGTATATACTAGCTTAAATTAAAATGCCAGCATGGAAGAAAGGTTGTGCATTTTCTCTTAATGAGAACACATGGATAGCCTGAAAGTTCCTCTTATGACTTTATGTTTTCCATCATACTTGTAAGAACCTAGGTTGCAGAGATAAAATGGACCACTTTTAATCTTGCTCTCTAGTTACAACTAGCCACTATCTTGATCCTATTTATTCCCCAGTCATTATATCTCTCAAATCTGCCCCTCCACTCACTTGCTCCACTGCAGGCAAGACTATTCCAATATCAGGTCACTTTCCAAGGATCCATTTTTTATTTGGCATTCCCTTGCATAAAGCCAGATTACAGGTCTAGCCACCCTGACAACTATCTGGAGCACCAATCTATGAGGGTCTGCTAAAACATCAAAAAATAAATAGAATACATGGTGCTAGCTGGTTCTGTTCACTATATACACCCCCTGCCTTAAGTGTTGAACATCCATGTCAACATGGGCCTTTGGGTGGAGAGTCATAGTCCACTAAGATGGCACAACTTTGGTGACAGAATAAAAAGCAAAATTTCAATAATCACATTATTACCTGGCCCAGACTACTTCCATATTTTAAGTGGCTCAGCCCTGACTGAAATCAACCAAAAGTCAATGACTTTAAGCTGTTTATTGAAAATAATTGAAGAATCCTCATTTTGCATTCAAACCCACCTTCACTTTGACTATAATGTCTTATCACAACACCTCCTGACATCAATTTTCTATATCCAAAGAATCTTCTTTACACACTTCCTTGATATTTGAGTTCTGATCCTTGCTCCTCATAATGCATCCCTTTCTCTGAACTCTAATTCATAGTATTCAGCCAGTTGGTATACCAACAAGCCCACAGATCCTTTATGTGCTAGTTTCTTCCTGTCTGAGCTCACATTCTAGACCCTTTGACCGTGTTTGATCATTTGGATGAAGCAGTTGCAAGCTGATGGCCAAGTCTAGCAAGGGAATTCTATATATTTGATTCACAGTGTTATAAGTCTATGTGCTTAATTTGAGTCAGGATTTACAAATCAGCAGATTTAATGTTAAAAAATAAAGTCTGAATTCCTGCCTTCTCTTAACAAACTGAGATATTTGGTAACATTGGGATCATATTCTTCCATGGCAACAGTTCTCCAGGGTCACCTTTAGAGACTGACTTGTATTTTTTCAGTTCTATACAGTACTACTACATTACTTCACTCATTCTCTTACCTCCTCAGCTTTTGTCAGCATTTTAGTAAAATATCTGGTAGGAAAAAGGTTGCCTATTTGCTCCGCCTTTCAAATATTGCTTTGTCATTCAAGAATCAACACTTAGATTGTGCATTTGGACTTCTCCCCTCTCTGCCCCTCTGCTGGTCCATGAACCAGCAGCGTCAGCATAATCTGGGCACTTGTGAGAAATGTAGGACATCAAGCCCTTCCCCAGACACACTGAATCAATCAGCATTTTCAAGCTCACAAGGTGATTCTTATCTAGGTTAAAGTTTGAGAAGCACTGGGCTACACCCTTTTCCAGACCTTCCCTTTCATCTTTAAATCTGGTTCCAGAAACTTGCTTCCAAGTAGTTTCCTTTTGCCTAAGCTGAATGCCTGGATTCATAACCCATTTGGAAAACTTGTCTACCTTTTGATTTGCAGTTCAAATTTATGTCTCATCGTGGAGTTTACCCTGAACACATATGTGCATTTTGTATTTTTTCATAGGAGTCCCAGTGGATTATAATTGCAGCTAGCTAAAGCACCATATCTGCATTGTCTTTGATAGCTGCCTTGCCAGAATTTGTGAAAATTGCCCCCTTTTTTCACATCATGGAAACCAAAGGTCTGGAAAAGGAGGAAAACAGAGTTATTCTCCTCTGAATGCTCTTTTTTTTAATCCTTATTTTTTTAATTGACATGTAAAATTGTATGTACTGTGTTTATCATGTACAACATGATGCTTTGAAGTATCTATGCATAGTGGAATGAATAAGTCTAGCTAATTAATATGTGCATTACCTCACATCATTATTATCTTTGTGCTGAGAACACTTTATATCCACTCTTTTTAGCATTTTTCAAGAGTACGAAATGTTATTAACTACAGTCGCCATGTTGTACAATAAATCTCTCAAGCTTATTCCTTCTATCTTTTGACTAACATCTCCTTAACCCCGACACCTGATCTCCCCAGACCCTGGAAACCACAAGTTCACTCTCCACTTCTATGAGATCAACTTTTTTAGATTCCACATGACTGAGATCACATGCTATTTGTCTTCCTGTCCCTGGCTTATTTCATTTAACATATATCCTTCAGGTTCATACATGTTGTAACAAATGACAGGATTTTCTTCATTTTATGGCTGAATAGTATTTCATTCTCTCTCTCTCTCTCTCTCCATGTGTGTGTTTGTGTGCATGTGCATGTGTGAGTGTGTGTGTGTGTATACATACCATATTTTCTTTATCCATTCATCTGTTGATGAACACTTAGGTTGATTCCATATCTTGGCTATTGTGACTAGTGCAGCAATAAACATGGGAGTGCAGATATCTCCTCAACATACTGATTTCATTTCCTTTGGGTATGTATCAAGTAATGACATTGCTGGATCATACAGTAGTTCTATTTTTAATTTTTTGAGGGAATGCTGTGTTATTTTTCATAATGGCTGTACTAAGTTACATTTCTGCAAACAGTGTTCACATCCTGGCCAACACTTGTTATAATAGCCATTCTAACAAGGGTGAGATAATATCTCACTGTGGTTTTAGTTTGTATTTCCCAGAAGAGTGATGTCGAGCATTTTTTCATGTACCTGTTGGCCATATGTATGCCTTCTTTTGAAAAGTCTATTCAAAATTTTTTGCTTATTTTTCAATTGGGTTGTTTGCTTTCTTGCTATTGAGTTGTTTGAATTCCTTATGTATTTTTGATATTAATCTCTTATCAGATGAATAGTTTGAAAATATTTTATCCTATTCTATAGGTTGTCTTTTCACTCTTGATTTTGTTTGCAGTGAAGAAGTTTTATTAGTATAATGTAATTCCATTTGTCTATTTTTGCTTTTGTTGCCTGTGCTTTAGAGGTCATATCCAAAAAAATTATTGTCTAGGTCAATGTCAGGGAGCTATTCCCCTGTTTTGTATTCCAGTAGTTTCATAGTTTTTGGTCTTACATTTAATTAATTAATTCATTTTGAGTTGACTTTTGCATATAGTGAGATATATGGATCTGATTTCATTCTTCCGCATGTGGATATTTAGTTTCACTAACACCATTTATTGAAGAGATTCTCCTTTTCCCATTGTGTGTTCTTGGCACCTTTGCTGAAAATCAGTTGGCTGTAAATGTAGAGATTTATTTCTGGCTTCTGTATGGTTTAATTGGTCCACATGTCTGTTTTTATGCCACTGCCATGCTGTTTTGATTCCCATAGCTTTGTAGTATATTTAGAAATCAGGTAGTGTGATACCCCCCCAGCTTTGTTCTTTTTGTTCAAGATTGCTTTAACTATTTGGGGTCTTTTGTTTCAATACAAATTTTAGGATCGTTTGAGAGCTCTTTAATGGGTAGGATAGCCATCTGCCCCAGTTTTCTCAGGACAGTGTTATTGTAAAGTATCCTTTCTCATTAGTATTTCCTTTCATTTTCAAAAGTGTCCCTCTTTGGCTGATAAATTAAACAAGCATCCTATTGATGGGTTCTTCCCAGGAATGCTTCCTTCCTCTAATTCCTTTTCTCTATTGTGTGATTTTTCTTGGTCATGCTTGGGGATGTGAAAGAATGCAGGAAAGCATTCTTTCCCTTCGAAGTCCTTAGGTATTAAATAGCAGAAGGTTAATTTAAACACAACACCAAGTATTTCCTTTTAAAACTATCCTATTAAAGTATATAGGGTTATTTGTTTACTTTAAAATCAAAGATCTGTGAATAATCTTGCTAAGAAGAAGAAAAGTATAAGAGATAGAAAAAAAACAACAACCATTTTCTTCTTTTGTGTTATTCACATCTATTCACACACACACAAAGAATACAAGGGTGAGTAACTTTTGGTGGACAAGTTCTTCTGATGAAGAAGAAAACCACTCAGAAGTTGTGGAACTGTGTTGCAACTAAAAAGAGATCCTAGATATTTGATTTTAGGACTGACTTTGAGGTAGAACATAAAGTAGCTTCATTTTGTCACTAGAAACTCATAGAGTGACCAATTGTTTCAAGCTATATTATCTTTGTCTCCTGTAAATTTCTTCCAAATTTGTCTCTTTCCTCTTTCTCTTCACCTTAACAGACCTCCTACTCCTAAGAAACAAAACCACCACAAATTGTTTACTACCATTACACACAATCACTACTACTACTACCTCCTCAAGAGAACAATGGTAAAACAGCAATAAAAGAAGACCAGTTGTCAATTAAGAATATGAGTGAATCCTTCCTCCCCCACAACCTACCTTCAAGTCTGCTGGAAGTTGCTGACACATCTGGTATCATTATTACAACTTACTCTGCAACCATAACAAGTAAACGTTTTAATCACATTTTGTTCTGAAGTATTTTAGTATTATGAATTCTTAAACTGAATGATAGCAACAAAAATAATGTGTACTTTTATCTTGTTTATTTATCATAAAGGACATAACTGTAAAGATTTACAGTTATGACTACCACTGACCTTACAATTTTTTTTAAAAAAAAATCATGATTACTTCTCAGAATAAAGAAAGAGAAAAGAGGGGGGAATAAAAAGTCCAGAGGACTTCCTCAAAAATACTACTTTTCTACTTAAAAATCTCTGTACTTCTTACCACTCCCAAAAGTTACATCAAGAAGTTCAGCAAACAAGTCGCACCTAGCCAGACAGAGGCAGTTGTGTGGAAACCAGGTGGAATTCCATTAGATCATATGAAATGTCATGTCACTTAACCCTGGATACCTGCTCTGTGTGTATACACTGCACCTCTTTGGCTCATTCATAGCAGCTCCGTCTTTCCTATTATAAGATTTCGTCACACTACCAGAGACATGAAGTTATTATAGTATGGGCAGTTCCTGGTCCCTTACATTAAAAATATATGTATTAGAAGCTTTTCAGCAGTAAATTCTTTAGAAGCATTTTCAAAATTATAAAATATTTAGAACATAGTAAAAATATACAACAAACATATTTGTATACCTTATCGTATTTAACAAATGTTGACACTTTGCCACATTTGCTTAAATTATTTTTAAAGAAATAAAACATTCCATATTTTGTTAAAGACTGATGTTAAAGACCACTCCCTCATTTCCTTCTCCTCCACCATTCCCAAAGTTAACTACTCTCTAGAATGTGGTTTGTATGCTTTTCATTCATGTTTTTGTGATTATACTACATGCAGACATTAATACATTAATAACACGTGGTTTTAAAATTAAATAAGGTTTACTCTATATGTCACTTGCTTTTTTCACTCAATATTTTATGTACTTCAAATACATTCATGTTGATACATGTAGATTTATTGTTACTTCATTTTAATGGATATAGTGTTCCTTTTTATGAATATTTTACTGTTTATTTGTCTGTTTTTCTATTGATGTTTGTTTGGATTTTTTCCCCAATTTTTTACTATTATAAGGCTATGGACATCTTTGTACCTATCTCCACATGCATGTCTATGGAAAATAGATTTTCTTAGCTGGTGGAGAAAACTAGCATCAGAACTTCAAATGGGAAGGAGTCCATTGGAACTTTACTGGATATTGCTCATTTGCTATCTGACATGGTTAGGCTTTCTGTCCCCACCCCAATCTTATCTTGAATTGTAATCTCCATGATACCCAGGTGTCAAGGGAGAAACCAAGTGGAGGTAATTGAATCATGAGCGCAGTTTCCCCCATGCTGTCCTCATAATAGTGAGTGAGTTCTCATGAGATCTGATGGTTTTATAAGGGGCTCTTCCCCCTTAATTTGGCACTTCTCCATCCTGCTGCCTTGTGAAGAAGTTGCCTCACTTCCCCTTCCACCATTATTGTAAGTTTCCTGAGGCCTCCCAGTCATGCTGAGTCAATTAAACCTCATTCCTTTATAAATTACCCAGTCTCGGGCATCTCTTTATAGCAGCATGAAAATCGACGAAGAATCTATCCGAGATGGTCATACTAGTTTATATTAACACCAACAATGTTCGGAAGTTCCATTTCACCATCCTTGGTATATTGGATTAATTAATTCATTTGACAATCTGATGGTATGAAAAAATCTTCTTATTTAATTTCCATGTTCTTGAATACCAGTGGAGTATTTTCAGTTATTGAATATAATTGTTTCTCTTCTGTAAATTATATATTTTTAGTTATTTTTCATTTTTCTGTTGGGTTATTTTTTCTTTTATCTCATGGATTTGTGGAGTTATTTTTAGATTCTTAATATTATTTCTCTATAAACTATGTATTTGTAAACATTTTTCTTAGTCTCTGGCTTTTCTAAGAAATTAGCTTTATTGTATTTTTAATTGACAGGAGGATTTTAATTTTAATGCAGTGATTTTAAACACTTTTCTGTTGTCTCATGTTTTTACCATATTTTATAAGAAAATCTTTCTATATTATATATTTCCATATTTTTTTCTAAGATTAAAATTTTTTCAAGTGTAGAGCTTTAATATTTTTGTATAGGAATCTAACACTTTTTTTTCTCAAAATGAATAGCCAAAGTGCCATGCTTTTTAAATTGAATGAGCTCATTTTTGCCTAGTAATTCATGTTGCTACATATTTTCTATGCTGAAGTTCTCAAATGCAGACACATAAGCTTCTGGTCTCTTTATTTTGTCCTCTCTCTCTCCCACTGCTGCCTTCTAAAAATAAGTTCTTACAGAATTATGCTCTTTTAACATTTCTAGTTTCAATAAGGTTTACAATCTGTATGACAACTCCTTCATCTTATATGTTTTTCAAATTGCCTTAAAAAGTGTTAGATTTTCATTCTTTCTTTTGAATTTTAAAATTACTATCTCAAGTTGTAAAAATTTTGTTCAGATTTTCATTCAAATTACACAGAATCTATGAAGTAAGATATAGCTTAAAGTATTTTTATCTATGAACTTCTCTATTCTTTTAGGTGTCTATTAAATTTCTTCTATAATATTTTGTTGATTTCTCCAGAAAGGTCTATTATATATTTATTAGATGTTTTCATTATTGTTGAAATGAAAAATTTATCTAATTTATCTAATTAGAATCCTTCTGGAGATTTTTTTCTTCTCTATTTGGAAGCTTTTAAAAATTCACCTTATTTTTAATCTGAAGTCTCATTCCTGATGTGCCTAAATATGGACTAATATCTAATTAAGTTGTTTGTACTTACAAATGCATTTGAGAGCTCATCTTTTTAAAAAAATTCTGGAGAATTCAGTAATTATTACTTTGAATATGACTTCTTTTCTAGTCTTTCATTTTTAGTAATGTCTTTTATACATATGTTGGGGCTCTGAATTTATTCTCCAAATGATTCTCTCACTTAAAAATATCCTTTTATATTCTATCTGGTATTTTAGGTAAATTCCTAGTATTCTTTCTCGGTTCACTGAATATATCTTCAAGGATACTCAGTTTAAAGTTTATTTCATCTTGTAGTATACTATAAGAGACATACCCTGGTTATAAGATTAATTATAGCCATAAGGCTTATTCAGGCATCTTGCTGATACTACATGTCACTTAGCAGTATGTCACATAGCAGGGTTGACACTAAGTGTCACTTAGCAATGTGATGCAAACTGGCTTGGGGATTTTCAACCTTGGCCTGGGGATTTCCAGGAGACAAGGCTACCTCAGATGCAACTTTCATAAACAAAAAGGCTTACTCTTTCCAGAATTGTTTAAACTCCCTTTATGAGAGAAATGCCTGGTAACTCGCCGGGCTGAGTACAAGCATAAGTAAGGGGGAAGGGTCCTTTAAATTCTGAGACTGGTCTCTGGACGGAGGCCCTCCTGGTCAGTCAGTCATCTGACTGCATCTGGCCCATGCCACTGGCCTGCTCTTCATCTTCATCTTGGAAAAGTCAGAATAAGCTGTTGAGCATTAGAATAAGCTGTCTAAGACTCATATTTGAAATTAACCAAATGAAAAAGGAGAAGCTGTTGAGAATAAGCTGTTGAGCATTAGAGTGTCTAAGACTCATCTTTGACATGAATCAAGTGAAAAAGGAGAAGTTGCCCCTGGGGAAGCTGGTTAACTAGGACCACCCAGGAGCCTCAAACATGACACATCTATTGAGGATTTTGTTTGTTTTTTTAATCTCAGTGACAAAATTCCAGGATATCTAACTAGTTTTATTTTATACTCTCTTACTGTTGCTTTATATTTTGAAAAATAATTTGTTTCTCTTTTTTTGGGTTTTTCCTTTCCTAACTTGTTGATTTCCCTATTATTTTCATTTCTTCTGAGCGGATTTTGTCAGTCTTTCTTTAGTGTCTTATTGTATTTTGAAATTTTATTTTCAAATTTATTCTGAGTGGTAGCTTTATTCTTGTGTTTTCCTCTTCTGCACTCCTTGTTTCTCATCTAGCACTTTTACAGTTGCTTCCAGCCAGTTCCTAGTTCCTGGTTCAGATGGGTCTTATCTTGACACCCTAGAGTTCTTTTCTTGCCGGCATAACATGGATCCAGTCATCTAGCTGAGTTGGGTAGTATGGGTGAGGTCTTGGCTGGGAAGATGGGCAGTGTTTGCTTCCTGTGAGCCATCACAGCCAGCGATCAATCCAGCTCTGTCTGTCTTTCACAGGTTTGAGAAAACCATTTTCCAGCCCTTAGTTTCTGGCATTTAACCTGACTCTGGTCCCTGAATGGCATGGGAGTGCTTTCAACCACAGGTTTCCACCTTCATGCCACTTGTTTGCTTTTCTGACTCATTCTGATCTACAGAGATCTTTATTTGCTTTGTGTTTCCAATGGAGAAAGAGCTTGGGAAGGGAGGATCCTAATTGTCTAAAACCTCATCTAGACTGTTGATCATAGACTTTATATATAGAAAAACTTATTTAAGATGTGAAAATATTTGCCAAGTAGACAGATAAATCTGTTTTCTGACTTATGACCATAGGATGGACAAGTAATACTCACGAATGCTTATAATGTGCCAGATACAACACTTGGCACTCCACATGACATTTTATCTAACCCTCGCCAAGATTCTTTGGGGTAGATATTGTAATTCCATGCTGAACTAAGGTTCAACGATCACATTGCTAGCATGTGGTAGAGTTGACATTTGTCCATGTATAAACTCTATCGTAGTATATATTTTTAAAATTTACTACCCTGTTCCCAACATTTAAAGCAGTACTTGGCATACAGTATATGGTCAGTAACATATTTGATTGAGTAAGGTTCTTCTTTCTGTTCTTTCTAATATTGTTTGTATTTATATATCTTATAAAACACTAAATCTTTATCTTAGGCATAAGGTTCCTTAGCATAGAAACTTCTTTCTCTTTGCCTTGTTCCCTTTTCTCTGTTCTCTCCTCCTTGCCTGGAACTGGATATTTTGACTCCTGCCCCGGTGGGTGAATGTGTTTACAATTTTCCTGCAGCCCTCATCTCTCTTGCCAACAAACAGCACTGGAACTAAAATGTCCACCTGCATAGGTGAATTCCTCCATCACAGACATTCCCACTTACCCAACCCCCAATTAACAATATCATAGTCATATCTTGTCTTAACCACCTCAAGTGCACAGCTAGGGCACTTGCTGAAGGGGTGAAAAAGGCAAAGAAAGCTATGTCTAGGCAATTTGGATAATGACTTTTTCCTCCTCACAAAGTTCTGACTGTCAAGTTATCTTAAAAAATGTGGCTGATTACATTTAAAAATCACCTTGGTTCTCTTTTAAATTATAGCCCCACATGGAATTAGAATATAAGTTTGGCTTTAAAATATAGTTTTTTCATCTCTTCTGCTTTTTAAAATGACATACTGACTGATATTAGGGAGTAATTTGGCTGATGAATTAGTATGTATGTGGGTACGATCTCTTCTCAGCACAGCGTGAGAAAAGCAGAGCCAATCACAAACCTCAATCATTACAATTGATTTTCTAAAGAGAACACAAAGCAATTAAAAAAGGAGAAAAATCATGCATTCTAAATCTCTGTGCTACAAGAAAAACACCACTATTATTTGACAGAGGCTGTGAAGGGCTTTGTATTTTTCTTGGTATTCCTACCCCTACTGCAGCAGTGATTTCTTAAGACTCAATTTATATTAATTGCAAAGTTTAAAGTGCTTTAAAATATCCTCATTTTGGAAGATGGAGAGTAAAAATAAGCTCAACTACAAAGTCAAGGAGAAATAACTAGCTGTTTTTTCTTTTCTTTTTTTTTAGTTTTTAGCCAAAATGGATAGTAGAGAAAAGCAATTGATGGCCCACTACACCAGTTATTGGGAAACTTTTAGTTCCTCCTTTCCCCTCAACCTCCACACCTAACCAGCACCTGAGATTCATTGTTTTCATACTCTGTACACAGTGGAACTGGAAAAAGGTACAGAAATAATCAGTTCTCCAACCTGACTATACATTTGGATATGATCAAAATGCAATCCATGAACTACCTGCTCCAGAATCACCTGGGGAGTTTGTTCAACGTGCAGTATCCTACACTTCACATTAAGAGTTTATGATTTTACACAAGTATCTCAGGTGAATGTGGGGAAGCTTATCCATAGACAACATTTGGAACTTTTTAAAAAGAGGCTTGCTCATTTTATAAATAAAAAAAAATCAGCCAAGGGTAGCATGTCTGAGTCACTTGGGGAATGTTTCAGAATATGCTATGTTAATCAGGACAGGATAAGCTATGCTGTGGCAAAAGTTCCAAAATCTCAGCAGTCTAAAACAGCCAGTTATTTCTTACTCATACTATTTGTCCATCATGGGTAGAGGTTACTACATGATCCAGGCTGAGAGAGGCATCACCTCAACCTGTGCTTTCATGATTGCAAATGCAGGAACAATGACATAAGGCAATCTGAGCACAGCTTTTAAAGATCTGATATAAATATCATTAAATAAGCAATGACATCTTGGGCTTGGAAGTCAGACAGATTTGTATTTAAGTCCTCTTGCTCCCTTTGTGGACTGTGTGACTTTGAGCACATTTCTTGACCTCTCTGAGTTTCTGTTCTATAAAATTGGGATGATATTGACTATTTCTAATTGTCGCTATGAGGCTCACAGTGGGCATTCACATTTCTTATTGTTACCAGACAAGGTATAAAACATATTATGGGAGGAAGAAAGAGCTTTGTGAAAGGCACAGCCTCTGGTTACACCTACATTCTTCTTGTTCTGTCCTTTCATCATTATTTTCACTCTATTGAAGTTCCTTCCTTTCATCAACCTCTTTCTCCTGCATTCTCTCCTTCCTACCAGGTTCAAAGCCTTACACCCTTCTGCCATGCTAGATCATCCTTCACTCAACACAGTTATTAACTATCTACTATGTGACAGGCACTGGGTTTGGTGCTGGAGGAGACAGAAATTTAAACACTATGCTCCATGTTCTTGAGATATTTACAGTCTGGAGGGCGACACAAAGATAAAGCAAAATGGAAGACATACTGTAATAGAGGCCAATGTATCCATGATGCAATGAGAGCATTGAGGATGGTCCTCAGTTTACATCACAGCCCAAGCCTTCCTTCCCAAGAAGGGTGAGGTAAGAGGAGACGGCATTCTAGGAGGAGGATATAGCATGTGTGAAGGCAGAGAGACAAGAATAATCACAGGCATTCTAGAAACTGCAAATAGTGAAGTATTGTTAAAGAGGAAAATGCAAATGTGGGAGATAGATACTGGGGGCTGTGTGGTGGAGGCTTTTAGGACAAATAAATGAAAAGTCATAAATATTCATCAGCAAAACCATCTTTTGTTTAGATATTTTTCCATTATAGGCAAAAAGGAACCATTGAAGAATTTTGATTTTTCACAATTAGACTGAGTTGGCATTTAAAAAATAGTACTCTGGCCAGAGACTGTAGGGGAAAGTGTGTAAAAAACAAACGGTCTATGAAAGAAAGAGAAAGACAGCTTCAGGGAAAGCAGTGCCAGCAGGAAAGGAAAGAGAGGAGAAGATGAGGTTGAGAGGGGAGATTTGGGAGTATTTAGATTAAGGAGATGCAACACCGTATTAATGATGGGGGCTTGTGGATATTTGAAGCATCTGAGATGACATACAGCTTTCAAGCCTGTGAATGGAGTGAAGGGTAGTGGCATTCTCTGACATAAAGAAAACAGAAGGAGCAGCAGGTTGTGGGCAAGCGGGACTGCATGTGGTTAGGGGAACAGAGGGTCTGGAAGATGATGAATCCTTAGTGGTTTATCCACTTTTTAATTACGCCTTCATAGCACAAATGATTTCTATAAATTATTTGGCATGTGTTTACGTACAACCTACTTTTGCCATTAATGTTTGTCATACTATATAATGACTTTCCAGCAATTCTGCAAGCTACATAAAGACAGAAACATTAATTTAAACTTCTGCTTATATCACACAGTTCATCTGGCACAACACTTTGGGCTGGGAAAGTTCTTGTAAAATATTTGTGAAATAAAAATATATTATCAAAATTGGATTTTCTGGTTTGGCGAACTACCACATTGGTATTAGCATTATTTCTATTTTTTTCCTTGTTCTTCATCATTTCTGCATTCTTTGGTGTCCAAAATATTCACTTACTTGGACTTTATAGCATTTTCTTCTTTATCTTAAATCCATAAAATACTTTTATGCCAACATTTAAAACAGTATCAATTATTTCCATTAATATATTTAATTATTTTATTTGGCCCTTTAAAACTTATTTGTTTTCTTGGAATTTCTCTCCTCCCTCTTCTTTCACTTATAGTCTTTTTAAATTATCTCCCACTCATTTTCATTTTCTTTGACCAACTTCTCAACCTACGACTTCCTCCTTCTAGGGGATACTTCACTTTTTAAAGTTTATATTTCCTTACAATCATTATATTTCTCCCATCTGTTTATTTTATTTTTATATCTAGCACCATAAGTCTCTCATCATATATCATTTTGTTTATTTATTATTATTTCTATTCTCACTTTGAAAGTCATCATGCTTCAAGTGAATATATCGTTGAGTTTCAAAGTTAGAATATAAAATATTTTCTAGAGAAATCCAAAATATTTTCTGAAGAAAGAATTAAAATATGGTATCGGTTTTACAACCCATCAACTAAGAAATGCTGCTCAGTATGTGTGTGGTTGTTTCCTTGTCTCCTGATCTTAAAAAGGGGTCCTGATTAATGAGTAAGCTAGATAGAATAGGTATACCTGGAAGAATTTCAGTCTACAAATATAATATATTGTTGTTCGATTTTCCCCTCTTACTTCTAACAAATATGGCCTTCTTTTTGTTTCATGAATAAAAAAACAAAGAAAATCCAATAACTGGAAAAATAAGTAAGGAAATAGTATTGACTGCTGAAAAGAGTAAAAATTAACAAAATAGTCTAAAAAGAACAAAGTTGCACATAGAATATTACTAAAACTATGTCAGTATATACTAGGCCAGTTTTACCAAGATTTCAAATGGAAATATTTAAAGAAATTTCTCTCCAAAATGAGAAAAACTCAGTGTGATTATTTCATTCAAATAAAAAGCAATTACACTCCAGACTTGTTTACTGATCATTAACTACTAATTGGGTAAGGACTGAGATTACCATTATGTTTAAGAGACAAAAAGAATTTCTGATGCTCAGTGTAAATCAATAAGAAAATGGAATTACATTAGCAAAGTGAGATTCACACCAATGTACTAAGAATATATTTATTATGACCATGGAAGCTATAAAGACACAGATACTCAGTTGTGATTAACATAATTGGCTCTAGAGTCAGACAGAAGTTGGTTGGAAAAAATCTATGTAGCCAGATTTTTGCAAGCTGCTTACCTGTTTTTGTCTCTATTTCTAATTTGGACCCAAGTATGGAGAAAAGGGGCACCATATCCTGACAAGCTGACTGACCAGCTTAAAAAACTGGGGCTCTGGGACACCCAGAAAATGACATCCTTATAGCTTCAGTTCTCATAAACCTATCTTCGGTGGTTAGAATCACTGCAACTTTCTACCTTAATGACATTGCATATCATAAGGTCAATTGAGGAAATGGTTAAAACAGAACTCTTCCGTTTGGCCTGTCTAAAGCATTTTCATGAACAGAAATGCCTGTGTTGTTGATAAATGGTTAACAAGCCATGAGAGAGTAAGTCTTCAAAAATATACAAAAGACTAAAATGAAATCACTTTTAAAGCATGAATTCTGAGTTCTGACAGGACCCAAGCTCAAATTTACTTTCTAGAGCATGTAGGTGGCCTTCGGTGAGTTACATGTCTCTGAGCATCAATTCCCTCAAATGTAAAACGAGAAGCACATTTGTACGTGTTTACTGGTTTGTGATGGAGGTTAAATAAGATAATTTGGGGAAAGCAGTTGGCAGAATGCCTGAAACAGAACAGTACTCTGCAAATCAGTCTATTCTCCTTCCCTGTTAATAGTATATTGAAAAACCAGTTAGGGTCTTTCTTCATTCATGACACTTTTTTCACTTTAGATGGAATTAAGACATAAGTTAAGGCCAGTCTATCGAACAACTCAATAACCAGTAGGAAAATGAAGGAAAGAAATCAGTCAATAATTCATTGTTTGTTGGCTCTACTTCCTGTAGACTATAGCCCCACATGGAATTATTTTTTATAATTGTGGTTTTGAAAGAGAAACTTGGATTTTTGTTTCCATTGAATGTTTTAATTAATCTAATATTGTGTCTTTAGAAGCATAGACTTCTCCAGTTTGGTAACCTAAAAGTTAACAGTAAATTGACTTGCATTTATGTTAAAGTAAACTAAATTTTATACTCTCCAACGGCCTACATTCTTTAAAAAAAAAATTTGCTTTCATTGTAAGCAACAGTTAAAATAATAGTCTTTCAGTTTAATTAGCAGTTTATTGAATGATTAAATATATGTTTAAAGTGGCCAAAAAATAAAATCATGTTACAGTACTAGGAATAAATCCTCCATTAATATTAATTGAGTTTTAAGAAATGAGTTGATTAGGAGGAAAGGAAAGAGGAACCCAGCGCACCAGATGCAACTTGGTGCCAGACACCTGGTTCCTGCATGGACCTAATGTTTATAGCACCTTAGAAAAAATAATTAATGGCTGCATTTCTTAAAAATAATATGCTTCCCAGTTAATGAATCATGTACTGAAATGACTGCTTTTGATTTATTTACTCATTTTGTTTTTCAAAGAGTTTATATTCATTTCTCAGAAAATTATGGAGAATAATCAAATTGTCATGAATTTATATGTCAAAAGAGCAGCACAGATGATATGTAGTCATGACCTAAATTTGTCTTGACTAGTTTAATTTCCTACTTTCTCTGTCATAAGTAAGAACCTATGCTGAGCCTAACTCAAAAATATTAAAATATAGCAGGGCTCCAGGTACGAACCAGGATATGGTCATGATAGGATTCAGCCAAATCTAGAGGACTCATGGGACCAGGAGAGTTGCAAAGTGAAGATCATAATGTGTCTTAGATGAAGTTCTTGGCAAGGAGATGGGGTGAGAATTCAGAATAGAGCACTATTTCTGTGCTGGAATTTGTCATCTGATGGGGCTACCAGAGATTCATATAGGAGACCTCACAAGGAGCTGGGGTGGGAGTGGCAGGATGGGAGGGAAAGGGTTAGTCACACAGAATTTGAAAAACAAAACCAACAAAGCCCAAAACAGCTGACTAGGTCTTTTAGTTATTATTATTATTTACAAATTCTGTAAGAATTTGAGGGCTTAGAAGAAATTTGGACCAAAAGAGGTGGGGAGTTTTTCCCCTCCCTCCATGTAGCTCTGTAAGACCTCAGCATGAGGAGAGACCCAGCCAAGAATGCTGCAGCTGGAAGACTGCACCTGGTGGGAGACAACCCACAGATGCCACAGCAGGGGCCAGTCCCTTCTCCAGATTTGCAGGTAGAAGAGGCCTTGACAGTGTCCAGAAGGACTTTATTAGCTCACATTAATTCCCTTCAGAGGTCCCAAGATCACTGGCAAAGACTTCTGGCAGAGGCTGGAGGGACCACCATATTATGGGTAATATGATTCTATTATAACCCAGACTGGTGTAACATTGATTAGTACTTGTTAGAGGAGAGCATCAGCAGAGTTCTTGCCCACTAAGAGGAGGGACTGTGCATAATGGAGTGCTGGGAATTGCCCCACCTGTGGAGTCAACACACCCAGGGAGACTGGCACTGCACACTTACTGTGTGCCAGGCACTGCACACTTACTGTGTGCCAGGCACTGCTCCAAGTAAGTGTTTGATGAGTGTTTCTTCATTTCATTCTCACAACAAGCCTGCTACTATACACATCTTTCATATGAGAAAAGAGAAGCACAGAGACATTAAATAGCACGCCCAGGTGACACAGTTTGTAAGTGGTAAATCTGGTACCTGAAGCAGAGAATCTGGCTCCAAACCCTGTCCTCTTACTACCAAGTGACGTTTGTGCCTGGCACAGAGAAGGTGCTCATTAAATGTTGGCTGATTCAAATCACTTTACCAAGAAATTGAACATGCTTGAGCTTATTGTTCTGGACTTAATGCCCTGACTACTCTTAAAAAGCAAACAGAAAAATGCTTACAAGTACACCACAATGAAATAAAACCTGAAATTATCAGAACATGGTACAACGCTTTATTAGATTTTCTGATTGACCAAGGGAAATTACTCTATGCTTTCAATGTCTTCTTTTCCCACAAGGAAACTAAATTTCCAGGAAGTTCTGTGACCAAGCCACAGAGCTGAGAAGTAAATTAGTCTGTGCTGGACCTAGGATTTCCCTTGTTCTTCCACCTCTGTCCCCAGCAATTGCTTTGCTGCCTATTCTCAGGAGAAGGGATTGCACTAGCCGTGCATGCTCCCTGGAGAATGACAACTTGAACTACAAAATCTCAAAGGTTGTGCTTATTTTATTCTTCCTCTCATCTAGTTGATAGGCAGAGAACAATTCTGATTGAATATTCTATTTAATTATGTTTAATCATACTAAGAATCAACCAATGTTAATTATTAAAAAGGGAGAAAATGGACAAAACATCATGTACAACCATCCTGATCTTAGGCATGAAGTGTCAACATTCATTCAGCTCTGAGCCAGGCAGTTAAACAGCAAACAGTTTTAATAAAGGACAATTAAACAAGTCAGGAAATCCACCAGTCTGTTCTCCAGGTTCACTCACCTTGTTGTGGAGGACGATGGGTAGAGGCAGTAAAACCAACACAGTGAAAACCACGAGGAGAAATCGGCGATAAACCAGAATGTAACTGAAGAATTTCATTGTCCTGAGCAGGTGGCTTCAGTAGTGTCCTCCTCCAAATAAAGCAGATGTTAAATAACCCACTTGGATTAATATTTTTCCAACCCGTCACCTTCACTCACTGCCCTAGACCAACCAACACAAGTTAAAATTAAATCTCATTTTTTATTGTTTTACTATCACAATTAACATGAAGAGATAAGCCCAAGAGTTTTCATAAGAAATCAAAGACCATTTGCTCCTCTGGTTTTTCAAGGAAAAACTGTTCTTTCCCTGCTTTATTTGATTACATTCACTGAAATACGGACTGGCCAAGCCTAGGAGAAGGCAAAACCATGAAGCTGGTCGTTTGTTCACAATGAGGCACCTCCAACCCTTTTGATGTCCTCTGACTTCCAGACTCCCTAACTGGAGTAGTTACCACATTGTCATGATGCCATGAGTGAGTCTCCACAGGCAGCCTCCATGGCCCTTTCTAAGGAAGTATGTTTTTAGTGTGTAAATTGAAATAGCAACTAATAGTTGGAATTTCAGTGTATGACAGTGAAAGGGAAACTTTTTTGTTTAGAGATGGATTTTTAAGGGACTTCTTGGACAATGTATTGCAAGGGCCTTCTACAAAATTTGTAGCAAATGTCCCTGTTGTTTAAAAGCAAAGTTTTGTGTATTTCTTGGACCCTATTGTCTCTTTTGATAGGAAACCAAAATAACTATAAAGTATTATGTAAACCCTCTATTTTAAGACCTTTGAAGGCTTGACTTGATACTGTTGTGCTGATACAGACTACATAATTATCAGGGAATCTGCATAGAGATGAGTGATTAGGGACATTCAAGTGGTGTGTGGTGTGTGTGTGTACGGTGTGTGCACGTGAGCATGTGGGAAGATGGAAACTGTTCCAACAGTGATATGGAGGATGTATTTTGAAAATCTTCAGGGATAAGGACCCTGGTTTGTTTCACATTGTGTTGTAAATTGATGATCCAGTAAACCTCAAGTTAGCAACTACTACTTATCTTTAGATATAAATGAAACACATTCCCAGCCCTACTAGAATTTATAGTCAATTTCTCTTGACATAGATAACCTTACTCTTATGTAATCTATAGTTAGCATTTAGGCCTTATTTCTAATTTCATACTAATATAACTCTGCATTCTTTTTCCATCAAGAGAAACAATTCTCTCACCAGTACTCACCATATTAATGTAAATTAGAAAGCATTTATTTCCTGTAAAAAATTTAAATTCCTAAACATCTATTATGGACAGTTATTCAGGAAAATCAGAATAGTAAACAGAAAAAAAAGCTTCGAAACCAGAAAGTCTTATTATATCTTGAATTTCTTAGATGAAAGGATAATTACAAATGATATTGTAATAAAATGGTGATAATAAATAGGTAACAGTAGTATATAGTGTTAAAATTAATTTATGAACTGATTTACTCAAACCAGTTGTGGTACTTATTTTTTTCCATTAACACCCTGTACAGTTCTCTAGTTCATTGCATGCTTTTTTTTAAACTACTACTTTTTGAAGAAACCATTTTTGCTCTCGGATTTCCTTCAGCTACCTGATGAGATGATTTGAGCCTCATTTTTTCATCTTAGAGGATTTTACTTTGTGAGATGACACCAAAAAATGAAAAGGCATTTGTGTGACATTTAAAGGAAATGAGAGCCTATGTGTAGGGAACTGGAACCAGACAGAGGCTAAGGGAAAAGCACTTGACATTTGTCAGTCTCTCCTTTCTGTGCCCTATTTTCTCTCTTTAGGTCCTCATTTCTCACCAGAGGAAGGCTCCAGGACCCTATTCTTATGGCCTGGGCTCTAGCTAGCTGAATCTGCTGTGGGTGTTCATTATTACAAAACAGCCTCACCTTCTCCTTACCTTCAGCCAACCTCTTATTCCTCGGTGGTTTTCTCTTCACTGTCATAGAGAGAAAAAATCTAATAAAATAATTTGCACTAAACATGAATGACTGATGTGAGTTGAATGTTTCTGCAAGAGTCACTGGGGAATGAAACTCTAAGGGAGACTTCGGGGCCCCTTAGACACATATCTTAAGGTACCCTTCAAATCACATCACAGTTTAACTAGTTCCATGCCTAGGACACATTAGTCACAGTTGTCAAATTTCACCTCTTCTTTGTACAGAAAATCATAAACCTTACTATATCATAATTGTGTTATGTTTTATCTAAACTGAATCATACCATTACATAATCATGAATCAGTTCATGACTACGTTCATTCATTTGTTCTTAAGCTTCGCCTAGCCCTTAATTAAAAAACATGTTTACCAAAAATATCACAGATATTGTTCATTCATTCGTTATAGTTATATCCTATGTCCCAGAGAGTTTACATTTAGCACCTCGTTTAATCTTCAAAACTTGATACAAGTTATATGTATGTATTGTTATTATTATTTATATTTTATAGATTTGAAAACTAAGATTCAAAGAGGTAAAGTAAAATATCCCAGGTACTAAATGGCAAAACAATTCATTTGAATCCAGTTCTTTCTGGCACCTAAGGCAATGCTCCTTGTACTATGTTTGAGGTCTACCATCATGAATATTCATTTGGCACTAAGCACTAAATCTTCAAGTCTAGAATTTGTATGGAGATACCTGGTTTGATTAGTTTAGGGACTGTAGTTCTGGGGTTTGCCATTGAGACTTCTGGATGGTCATAAATTATGTGAAACTCAGGTTCAAGCACAGAGGAAATGAAGGGTTTCGTATTGGTAGTAAAGAAGTTAGATTGTCCAAGATGCTTGAGTTGTCTAACCAACTGAGGGGAGTGGAAACTAGTTTTTATCCAGTTGTCTCACATGCTTCTCTCAGGCCTACCTTCTGGTTGTCTCTTTCTTATGCTTATGTTTATAATGTTAACTCCCAAATTTGTGTTCTTCAAGCCTTTCCTTCTTCCAAGAATATGGTTTCCATCTCTGTTTTAAATGCTACCCATTGTTGAAGTTTGACCTTGTAGATTCATCTCAAAACCATCCTAACAATCCCAGTCCTTGCCCAAATCCCCAATCCTTCACTTTCCATGCACACACCCAGGGTGGTCCTTGAGCCAACTGTATTCAAATAATATCGGGTGCTTGACAAAAATGCAGATTCCCTTCCCTTTTGGATCTAAATGTGACTTTGAAACCTTCATGTTTTGTTGGCACCCTGCATAATTTTTAATACACAGTAAAGTTTGAAAATCATAGATAATATCTGTAAGACACATTGTGGCCTGTGAGTAGACTGACGTTATTTACTATTTTAATAATGCATGTAACTCTTACATCTTCTGTAAGATTGTTAATTCTTTGAGTACAAGGAAGTACAGACTACTTCCTTTGCATCACTTATGTCCCTAGTAAAGTGTTGGGTACAAGTAAATACTCAAAGAATACTTTCTCTAAACTTACCTATGAGTATAGATAAATGGAAACCAATTAGCTTCCTTGTTTATATAGTATGGTTTACTCAAGCAGTTTGTCAATAGAATATATAGGTTTGCAATGAGATATGGCTTTTCAATGGAAAATATTTGCCCCATTGCAAATGTACTCATACATATATACACTTAGATGAAAAAGTGTATATACTCAGTATACATTTCTAATGTGCTGGTGAAAACAGCCAGGTGCATTTGTATACAAAAAGACAGTGCATTTGCTTCAATTATGTGTTTTTATTTTCACTCTTAGGGTTTTTAGAGTTCAAAGTGCATGCCAGGTTTATTCAGTTGCTATTGTTGAGATTATTGGTCAAAAAATGTAAGCCAGATTTTCTCCCAACATTCATTTGTTCTTAAGCTTTGACTAGCCCTTAATTCAAAAACTCACTCATAGTGTACCCTTAATTATATACTCTGGTTACCTTCATAAATTGCATAACTTACAAGCACTGCACTGTGAAGGGTATACTCTTTGAGTGCCATATGTGAGCTGAATCCCCAAACATTTTAGATACTGTTAAAACTAAGATGATCTTTTTTCCTGAGTAGCATCCTGTAGTCATTTACATTAGCACTTTTTAGAGTTTTATTTCTTTTTCTGCTCACATCTCTATTCCTTAAGATGTTGAGTCTTCTTGATGAAAGAAAAGCATGTAGATTGTGTATATAGTAAAATTTCCAGGCTGATGTCAATTAACTATATCAATTTTTACTTTCATTTCCTAAGATAAAGCATAAAATAATTAGCTAGGGTAGAACAATCTACCCTAGAGACTTTAGATTTATACACAAGTCCCTAAAACCTTAAATTAACATCATTTATTATTAACCACAATTTCAATAATTATTCTTCCAGTGTAATGAAGTAAATGACTAACTGAATAGATGAAGATTGAACTGTGTCCTACAAGGTGAAGACCTGAATGCTCATGAACTGAGAAGGAAAGCAAATTCCTAAACAGGAAGACCTCCCTCTAGCAATAACAGCACCTGCCAGAATATGTCAGCTCTGAAGCCAAGACACCACTGGCCACAACCTCCATCAGGGTGGGGAGGAATAATTTTCTCTTGGCCGAGCCTTATCACATTTTAATCTTGGGTTCTCTAGGAGGTGAAAGAGGAAAATTCAGGGAGCTGGGAATGTAGAGAAGGGAAGAGAAAGGACATTCCAGGACACTTAACATACTATTAGAAAAGGGAAGTTGAGTAAAACTGCTCTCAGATATCTAGAACACTGTTTGCTCCACTCCTCTTCCTGCTTGTGTCACCCTCCCCTGCACAGCCACCTGGTGTCACCTGTGTTACAGTGGTGACACAGGCAACTGTATTGTAATCTTTGTGAAAATGTTTAGCGTATTCAGAGGTGAATCCAGAACCCCTGGATATGGCATTTATTAAGTCAGCACTTGGGTAGTGACTGCTGTGATTCTAGGACTCTTAGAAATGGAAATCCATAGAAATGTATCATGTAGAAATACCCTATAATCCCAGCTGATCCAAGTGTCCACTCCCCCTGTCAAGTCAGAAGGCTTCCAGGAAACTCAGACTAGCTAATCAGAAACTGCTTTTGAGTATAGCTAGAAAAAAACAAGTTTAAAGACATTAATGAGGGAAATGTTTTCCCCGGTCATCTCAGTTCTGCTACAAATTCACTATTGCTCATGGCCAAATGTGTTAATTTTTCTCTTTCAGAAAAAAAAAAACCCTGATATTTCTCCTACCATTTTTACCACCAAAAATATGGTCTCTTTGGAGCGTCTCCCATCCCTGATAACAATGAAAAGGTAAAGCGTTAACATAATTCTAATGGTGAACTGATTTTAAGTGTAGTAAATGACATTGACACAATCCAACTTCCTGTCAGGCTGACCCATCTTTGGAATTTTTTTTACCTAAGCATAGACTAGCTGACAATATGTTATTAACATGAATATAGGAAGTTAGCCAGGCTGCCCTCTCACAGTAATTTTCTTTGGCATAGCTACAGCATTCACTGTTCTTCACCACTTGGCTTCTTTTATTATATGAGGTTGGTGGCTTTTGGTTCAAATTGGTTGCTTATGAAGAAAATTCAGTATTTAAAGAAAATGAGTGCCTTACAATCTCATGAAGAAACACACCAACATTTACTCTGACAAGTCCTTTAGACTTACATTTTTATCCATTTTCCTTATCATTGATTCTAAAAGATACATTTTTCAGAACAATATTTTCTTCTCAACTTACATCATTGTACAATTAAACCACATTAATTGGCAGATAGGCCATGAGGACACAGCTTGATTTATACTTTTGTCCCAGATAAACAAATGATACTGAGTAGTTTGATCTCCGGGAGGTTTTAAAAGAAATGAGGTTACTAAAATGGACCCAAATACAGATTTTTCTAGTGAATGAATTGATATGAATAAAATACTGTGCCTCTACAAGGGGAAGAGAGCCTATTCACAGCAAAGAACTCCAAGTGACTTAGTAGAGCGTAAGACAAATGCAGTTGGAGGCAATTAATTGTGAATGCTCCGTTATTTTGCATAACAATCTCCATTTTCATAGTCCCTAAAATAATTACAAGTTCTCATGGCAAGAGTCTTGGCCTGGGGTGACTTTCTGAGAACCACAGTAACTCTGGTTTGGAAAATTGATCTAGACCTCCATGTAATATCCATGCCAAAGAGCCCATTCTTTCTCAATATCTCTGCTGATGGATGACTCATTTCTCCTCATTTCATATTTAAATACCTCCTTTCCTCTCTGTTAGACTTACTTTCCCTCTGCCATTGAGACAAAATTTGTCTTCTTGTAGCTTCATCTACTGTTCTAATTCTGCTTCTTGGGACCATGAGAGGGAGAACTTCAACTTCTCTTCCATGTGACAGCCTTTATATACTTGAAGTCTTCCCATTTCCATTTGCTTCAACTATTCCTCATGTCTCAAATTTTAAGTCTCTTCACTATCCTGGGCACTCATCTCTCTGACTCTGGCTGAGTTCCTGAGTTGAATGTTCTATTTCAGATTCTGTTTGGCAGCAAAAAGCAGGAGTAGACTGACACCTCCTTGGTTCTGGACATGATTCTTATAGCAATGCAGGCAAAATTGCATGAGCTTTTTTACATTGCAGAAACATATTGAGCTTATTATTCAATAAACATTCAAAAATATGTTTTATGTATTAAAGCTAAGTAATTTCTACATTGTCATAATGATAAATATGGCATATTTTTCTTGTTTTCATCTTGTTAGGTTTGTACATATGCTTTGAATTGCCATGACTTATTTATCACATGTATGCTATGCACATATTGAGTAATAGTGTCCTCTACATTTTAATCTAAAATCGTTGATATTATACTCAACAGGTTCCCTTCTTCAAGTATGTTCTTTCAAGTTGAAATTCTTTTACTAGAAAGCTTTTGGATACTACTATTAACTTGTGTGAACCCAAAAAAGTCTGAGACAGGTCTCAGTTAATTTAGAAAGTTTATTTTGCCAAGGTTGAGGATGTGCCAATGACACAGCCTCAGGAAGTCCTGATGACATGTACCCAAGGTGGTGAACACAGAGCTTGGGACATGGGACAACAATCAATATATATATAAGAAGGACATTGGTTCAGTCTGGAAAGGCTGGACAACTTGAAGCAAAGGCAGGAAGACGCTAAGCAGGGAGAGAGCTTCCAGGTCACAGGTAGGTGAGACACAAACTCTCACATTCTTTTGAGTTTCTGACTACGCTTTCAAAGGAGGCAATCAGATATGCATCTATCTCAGGAAGCAGAGGGATAACTCGGAATAGAATGGGAGGCAGGTTTTCCCTAAGCAATTTCCAGCTTCAGTTCTCCTTAGTGATTTTGGGGACCCAAGATATTTTCCTTTCACACTTGGGTCTACAGAATTGTCTCCTTTCAGTAGTCCATTCTAGAATCTGCCCCAAGATTGACATCTAACTCACTGATACAGAGTTAATAGTAATAATACTTATGGTGTTGACTGCCAAGATGTTATTTACCCATCTCCCGTCTTGGAACACAAAACTACATTTCCAATAAAATATTTAAAGTCTACCTTCCAGAAGTTTAGGTTATTCAGCTGATTATATGAAGTCTTCTACTCCTTGACTAGCATAAATACTAAAAAGGACATAAACAGTTTTTTAAGGCATAAGTTACTTTCAGCTTCACCAACCAATTCTTCCTCTCTACTTTGAAATATGCATTTGTCTGAGTAAGAAGAATTAGCAATTATAGTTACTGTATCATTGATTTCTCCAGAGAAAGAAGAATTATCCTTTAATAATTTATTGAAAAATTAGAACTATATTTTCCAGAAAGGAAATGGCATCAGAATAAAACATGGGTGAATGCATGTATGATTCCATAATCAGACACTCAGCAAAACATATATGGAGTTAGTGTGACCATAGTAGTATTGGAAACTACTAATATATTTCCTCCCAATCACTCTTCTTTCTCCTACAGGAATGTTATGTCCTGGGCAGATGCAGCAACAGCCATCCAGGGGTCTCAGTAGAAGCTGCTGAGAAAAGAAGGAGTGTGGATTTGGAAGGACTAAGGCTGAGACAATGAATTAATCTCAGACTCTTTCCTGAGGGGAAAAAGGCAACATCTAAAATTATAAAGACCTAAGAAAGAAAAAATCAAATGATGAATGGCTAGCATTCTGTATCCGTCATACTATCGATTTCCAACAACAATCTCATGTTTATAGATGAGGCTTCAAGAGGTTAAGTACCTTGCTTGAGTTCACTCAAAGTCCAGATTCAGATCTGTTTGACTCCAAAGCTAGTGTTCTTCTTCCTCTAACTCTGCTAATTCTGGCTTCATATATGCACCATAATTTGTTGCCAACTAATGAGGAGGACACAGAGCACAAGACTCTAGAAATAAGGATATTTAAAGTCAGAGGGGCTAGAGATACTTCTGAGAAGCTTGTCTTGTTGGATATTTCTGGCCAGAATGTGAGAGAGAGGGTGCAGACACTGACAGGAGGGAGCTATGTGGAGGTACTGCACCCTAGATGATTGTACTAGAGTCAAGCAGCTGTCCTGACCAGTGGGTAATCTGTTCTTGGATCAGGAACTGAGTCTAGGGTACAAATGCATTAATTTAGAAAACTTGGCAGAGAAGGGCGTATAGGGCAGTTTAGTTTTCCACTAGGGCAGGTAGTTTTCCACTACCATGGAAGGGCCTGGTAGTGATCTCAGGGACCAGGATATCAGTTTCATCACTAGGGTGGCAAACTGTGATAATTTACCCAGGACTGTGAGTTTTCTGGGACACTGGACTTTCAGTGTTAAAATTAGGAAAGTCCTGGGCAAACTGGAATATATGATCACGTGGTCATAGCACCAAGAAGGTACCCAGCCCCCATCAACCAGAGATGTGAACATTACATTGGTTCTTTCCTCTTGCTCACACCCCTCCCTCCTTCCATCCTTAAGTGCTCTCGATTTTACTTGCCTTTGAATGTCTGTCATCCCCTTCATCCCCATGACCACTGTTTTCGTTCAGGCTCTCACCATCTCTCACTATTTCGAGGGTCTCCTAACTGGTCTCTATATCCATTCCTGACAACTTCCACAATGCTGAATGCTCCACAATGCCACCAGAGGGCTCTTCTCAAATGAAACAGAACGTGTCACTCCTGTGCAGACATACCAAGAGCTCTCCACTTGGGAAAGGAGAGAGTCCAATCTTTCTACATAATTTAGAAGACCCTACAGACTCTAATGCCAGCCTATACCATCAGCCCCTTTCCCTACACCAGCCTGCATCACACTTCATGCTTGTCTATAAAGCAGACCCTACCCAAAAAAACCAAACCAATCCTAAACAAAACATGTGTTCTTACACTTCCAAGCCTCTGCTTTCTGCCTGAGACATTCTTCCAAGCTTTGTCCATGTATAAAATTCCTACTCATCATTCAAAATATTTTGCAATGTGTAGAAATAAATACTAATGAAAATGTCTTTAGGGAGAGTCTTCTCTGTGGTTGGAAAGAATATGTTGATAAACTGCTTGGAGTGGGAAGTGACTTCCAAAAGGCCATGCTGTGTAACAGTTGAATAAGACTTTATGTCAGATAGTATAATCCAATATCTTGAAAGTGTTCACTTAAAAATCACACAATTTATAAATTTAGAAAGGAGACTTTATTTCTTATAAAGGGTTACAGCCTGCAAGTTGGACATTCTTACAGGCTAAGAAGCATAACCTCCAGTCAAAGCCATTAGCAGGCACTTCAAGGGAAGGAAGGGTAGAACAGGGATTTATGTTGAATATCTTGGCCAAGTATACATATTCAACAGGTTACAGGAGGAGCTATGAATATTCATGAAGGCGGTCCTAATGCATATGTATTGAATAAACATGCATGTTACGTAGGACCCATTAGGAGACTTAACATTTAAATGTATTAAAAGTAGGCCCTATAGGTCAGAAGATGAAGTAGAGACATGAAGACACTCAAGTGTGTAAACTGGCCAGAACCAGTCCTTGGTTTGCCATCTCTTATCACGGGAAAGTTGCAGGAATCAGTACCTTGTTCGATCAAAGCTGTTGTTATGAGTTGTGGAAGAGGGGGTCGGTTAGTCATCATCTGGAAGTGGGCTGCAATTCTTTCAATATTGCTTATCTCAAGGTCAGTGCTTGTTTAGCTGATAAAGCAAAAGAAAAACCATGTAGCAGTTAGAACACAGTTTATTCTTTAAGTGCAGTGGTGCATGACTTAACTCTTGCATGGCATGGCCTTAGGTCGTGTTTATGATTTGATATCTTATTGCCACAAAGAATCTATTCTGCTAGTCTTATGATCTTTATTTTAATGTTAATGCTGGTCAGTTTTTGTGTCTAAATTGCAAAGGGAATTGGGTATAATGAGGTGTGCCTGACCTCCTGTCCAGGCATGGCCAGAAACTCAGCATTTAAGGTTTCTCTGGGGTCCCCTTGGCCAAGAGAGGCGTCCATTCAGTCGGCTGAAGGGCTTAGGATTTTATTTTTAGCTTATATTAGGTTGGTGCAAAAGTAATTGCGGTCTTTGCCGTTAAAAGTAATGGCAAAAATGCAATTACTTTTGCACCAATCTTATAAAAGCAAAATGCCTGCATATGTCTACAAGCCACATAGTGTGCATCAGGACTGAGTCTATTTTTTAGCATTTGTCCCAATAACAAAAGATGGAACCATGTATTTCTCAGAAAATAAAATTTTAAATTAAATTAAATTCACTGTTTATCAACCAATACTTAATCCTGTTTAGAATATCACTAATGATGATTGCCCGAAGGCTGTGGTCCTACCAACATGAACATCAACAGCATGAACATTACCTGGGGATCTGTCAGAAATGTAAATCTCAGGCCCCATGAGGTGTATTGAATCAGAAACTTCAAGGAGGGGTCAGGAGGGCAGGAATCGCTGGTTTAACAAGCCTTCCAGGTGACTCTAATTCGTTCTAATGTTAGAAAAACTGAGGTTTTCAAATGGTCTACCATAATTAAAATCCCCTGTGCAGCTTTGTTAACTATGAAAGAGATTCCTGTGTATGTTGAAGTTTGAGAATCTCTGTTATATTCACGAATTAAGCCACAGCACTACAGAGCTACTTCCATGGATGGTCTTGCATGACTCTCTTATGAAATAGTTTTTCCTGAATAATTTGACTCACTTTGAAGGATAAGCTCTGAAACTGGAATGCCTGTGTTTGAATTCCACCTTCATCATTTACTGAATGTGGTAGCTGGTGCCAGTCATCTAACCTCTCTGGTATGGTTTGTATCTGTGTCCCCACCCAGATCTTATCTGAATTGTAATCCCCATAATCCCCACCTGTTGAGGGAGAAACTCAGTGGGAGGTAATTAGATCATGGGAGTGGTTCTCTCCCTTGCTATTTTCGTGAGAGTGAGTGAGTTCTCGCAAGAGCTGTTGGTTTTATAGGGGGCTCTTCCCTGTTCACTCTTCTCTCTCCGGCCACTTTGTGAAGAAGTTGCCTGCTTCCCCTTCTGCCATGATTGTAAGTTTCCTGAGGCCTCCGAGCTATGCAGAACTGTGAGTCAATTAAATCTCTTTTGTTTATAAGTTACCCTATCTCGGGTAGTACCTTTATAGCAGTGTGAAAATGGACTAATACACTAACTGTGTCCAAATTTTCTTCCATTCAAATGGAGATAAACATTGACCTAGTTCACAAGGTTGTTTGAATCTGAGTGGGAAAATACACATAAAGTTTTTAGAATGGTGACTTTCAAAATAGCTGTATGGAACAAGGCTCTGGGTTTGCTATGTGGGTGTTGTTGAGAAGACTATTCACTCCATTACAAAGTCCCCTCTCTGAAGATCCACAGAGATAAGGTTCCCTACATGGCTACTAGGGGTTTTGCTGGGTACCTTGTGAATCACGACATGGGTGAATTCCCTTCTCAAACTGGCTGCCTGAAACTGAGAGCTAAGAGATTTTGTCCATCTCTGTTCATTTGAAGGGTCCTGTGGCCTGCATCTGAGTGCTGATTTCACTTCTTACTTTGTCTTTCTACCCTTTTTGCCCTTTACCTTTATTCTCCCAACATATTTTTATTTATTTTATTCTGCATTGTGTGTACCCTTTGAATGCTCTTAGATATTTTTAGGAATAAGATAAGGTAAGAATGTAATTGATTTTATTTAATTAAGCATTCAATCAGATATCCAGACTACTACAGTGGTGTGATGGATAGTACTGAGTTGTCAACTTGACTGGATTGAAGGACACAAAGTATTGATCCTGGGTGCATCTGTGAGGGTGTCACCAGAAGAGATTAACATTTGAGTCACTGGGCTGGGAAAGGCAGACTCACCCTTAATCTGGGTGAGCACAATCTAATCAGCTGCCAGCACAGCTAGAATAAAAAGCAGGCATAAAAATGTGAAAAGAGAGACTGGCCTAGCCTCCCAGCCTACATCTTTCTCCTATGCTTGATGTTTCCTGCCCTCAAATATCGGACTCCAAGTTCTCTAGTTTTGGAACTCGGACTGGTTGTCATTGCTCCTCAGCCTGCACATGGCCTGTTGTGGTATCTTGTGATCGTGTGAGTTAATACTTAATAAGCTCCCATATATAATATATGTATATAATATGTGTATATATATATACACACATATACAAATATATACACATATTATATATATATAATATATATTCCATTAGTTCTTTCCCTCTAGAGAACCCTCATTAATAAAAGTGGTCATTGATATTGACCTTATTTTCTTAGGAAATCGGAAATCTTATTTTTGATAATATCTCATGGGTACTGGTGTTTCATAGATTCTTGGTGATATGGTTTGGTTCCATGTCCTTGCCGAAATCTCATGTCAAATTGTAATCCTCAATGTTGGTGGGAGGCGATTGGATCATGGGGGTGGATTTCCCCTTTGGTGCTATTCTCATGATAATGGGTGAGTTATTGCAAGATCTGATTGTTTAAAAGTGTGTAGTGCATCCCTCTTCTCTCCCTCCTGCTCCAGCCATTTAAGCCATACTTGCTTCCCCTTCACCTTCCACAATGACTGAAAGTTTCCTGAGGCCTCCTCAGTCATGCTACCTGTACAGCCTGCAGAACCATGATCCTCTTTTTTTTTTTTTTTAATAAGTTACCCAGTCTCAGGTGTTTCTTTATAGCAGTACCAGAACTGATTAATACAATTGGATATTTTTGTAGACATTGTTTCATTGATACTTTGAACCATAGGAATGGGTGGTTTCTCCAAGCCATGAAGCCTAGATTTTAGAATTTGGGGTAGGTTTAAAGTTTCTCCCCAAATTATTGGGCTGGTCTGAGATCTCATCTTTCTGATTCCCAAGCCGGTATTTCTTCTATTTTACCATGCTTGACACAGACTTTAAACCTTTTTCAGGTGACCTTCTCAACAGCTAGACATCTGCTCTGAGGTCCTCCTTTCTTGACTGTTACCCTCAGTATGATATTCACTGTAACAACTTTGACATACATAGGGAACAGGAAGAGAGGACATTTTCTTTGCTTATATCTATGATGGAAGGTGGTATTGTTTGGCTGTGTTCCCATCCAAATCTCATCTTGAATTCCCACATGTTGTGGGACGGACCTGTAGGGGGTAATTGAATCATGGGGGCAGGTCTTTCCCATGCTATTCTCGTGATAGTGAATAAGTCTCACAAGATCTGATGGCTTTAAAAAGGGGAGTTTCCCTGCACAAGTTTTCTCTCTCTTGGTGCCACCATGTAAAAAGTGCCTCTCACCATCCACCATGATTGTGAGGCCTCTCTAGCCATGTGGAACTGTAAGTTAATTAAACCTCTTTCTTTTGTAAATTTCCCAGTCTTGGGTATGTCTTTATCAGAAGCGTGAAAATGCACTGATACAGTAAATTGGTACCAGGAGTGGGGTACTGCTGAAAAGAATACCCAAAAATATGGAAGCGACTTTGGAACTGGGTAACAGGAAGAGGTTGGAATGTCTTGGAGGGCTCAGAAGAAAGGAAAATGTGGGAATGTTTGGAGCTCCCTAGAGACTTGTTGAATGGTTTTAACCAAAATGCTGATAATGATATGGACAATGAAATCCAGGCTGAGGTGGTCTAAGATGGAGATGAGAAACTTGTTGGGAACTGGAGCAAAGGTGACTCTTGTTATGTTTTAGCAAAGACACTGGAAGCATATTACCCCTGCCTGAGAGATTTGTGGAACTTTGAACTTGAGAGAGATGATTAGGATATCTGGCAGAAGAAATTTCTAAGCAGCAAAGCATTCAAGAGGTGACTGTGGTGCTGTTAAAGCCATTCAGTTTTAAAAGGGAACAGCATAAAATTTGAAAAATTTGCAGCCTGACAATGCAATAGAAAAGAAAATCCCTTTTCTGAGTTCAAGCCAGCTATAGAAATTTGATTAAGTAATGAGAAGCCAAATGTTAATCCCCAAGACAATGGGGAGAATATCTTCAGGGCATATCACAGGTCTTCACAGCAGCCCCTCCCTTCACAGGCCTAGAAGGAAAACAATGGTTTCATGGGCTGGGCCCAGGGTCCTCATGCTGTGCACAACCTAAGGACTTGGTGTCCTGCATCCCGGGCCAATGTAGACCTCGGGCTGTGGTTTCAAAATGTACAAGCCCTAAGCCTTGGCAGCTTCCACATGGTGTTGAGCCTGCGAGGGAACAGAAGCCAAGAATTGGGGTTTGGGAACCCCTACTTAGATTTCAGAGGATGTGTGAAAATGCCTGGAGCCCAGGCAGAAGTTTGCTGCAGGGGCAGGGCCCTCATGAAGAACATCTGCTAGGGAAGTAAGGAAGGGAAATGTGGGGTTGGGGCCCCCACACAGAGTTTCTACTGGGGCACCACCTAGTGGAGCTATGAGAAGAGGATCACCATCTTCTAGATCCCAGAATGGTAGATCCACCAACAGCTTGCACCGGATACTTGGAAAAGCTGCAGACATTCAACACCAGCCTGTGAAAGCCAGGAGTGGGGCTCCACCCTGCATAGCCACAGGGGCAGAACTGCCCAAGGCCATGGGAGCTTACCTCTAGCATCATTGTGACCTGGATATGAGATATGGAGTCAAAGGAGATCATTTTGTAGCTTTAAGATTTGACTGCCCTGCTGGATTTCAGACTTGCATGGGCCCTGTAGCCCCTTTGTTTTGGCCAATTTCTCCTATTTGGAACAGCTGTATTTACCCAATGCCTCTATCCCCATTGTATCTAGGAAATAACTAATTTGCTTTTGATTTCACAGGCTCATAGGCAGAAGGGACTTGCCTTGTCTCGAATGAGACTTTAGACTGTGGACTTTTGAGTTAATGTTGAAATGAGTTAAGACTTTGGCGTACTGTTGGGAGGATATGATTGATCTTGAAATGTGAAGACATGCGATTTTGGAGGGACCAGGAGTGGAATGATATGGTTTGGCTGTTTCCCCACCCAAAGCTCATGTTGAATTCCCACATGTTCTGGGAGGGATGTGGTGGCAGGTATTGAATCATGGTGGCAGATCTTTCCCATGCTGTTCTCGTGATAGCAAATAAGTCTCACGAGATCTGATGTTTTTTAAAAATGGGAGTTTCCCTCCACAAGTCTTCTCTGTTGCCGGCATCATGTAAGAAGTGCCTTTCACTTTCCACCATGATTGTGAGGCCTCCCTAGACACATGGAACTGTAAGTTCATTAAATCTTTTTTTTGTAAATTGCCCCATCTCAGGTATGTTTTTATCAGCAGCATGAAAATAGACTAATACAGAAGGATTGTAAAACGTTAGAGAAAATGGAATTTAGAAAGCACCTGGTTACCAATCTGATTCTCAGTTACCTTTTCTAAGACATATAAAGACAAATAAAAAAAAATACAGCTCAAAACAACTTTGGAAGCCAAGGCCGAATCAAGTTTTTTAGAATATGCAAATAATTTTTATTAAACTCCAATTCTGAAGAAACCTATTGAGCAACTCTCATTCATCATCTAACTATACCATCACAGCTGTAAACAGAGCAAACTTGAATGTGTGTAAAAACACTTTTCAGCCCTTCTTTCTATTCCTTTATGTGATGGTGTAGCTGCTTAGCAGTCATAGTGCTTACCCTGTCTCCATAATCTGCATTACTCTGCTTCAATCCATTTGAAAGTGACTCTGATGAAACAATTTGGCAGGGAATAGAGGGACTTTGCCTTGACACACTGCAGTTCTACCAAAAGTCTTACTATCCAAACCATTATTAAGAAATGTTAGTTGGATTGACAGACTTCATTTCCCCCTTTTAAGAAAAATATAATCCTTCTTTACATCTCTTCCCCCAAATGATGGCACATATTTGAGAGTTATTTTATTATTAGTTTAATTTAATCTAACATCAATATTCTCTCCATACCTAAAACATTCATGGCAATTATCTGCTATTCCCCTATCCCACAAGTTCCTTAAAAATATATATATAATAAAATAAAAAAAAACTATTGCTTAATTTTTATCTTTTATTGTGATGTTATGCTCCCTTGGTCTGAAAGCCTGAAAGCCTCATGAAAGTCTGAAAGCCTCTTTTCATCTTAACCTTGCTCGTTGCTACCTAGCATCATTAGCTCAGCAAATGTATTCTTATAATAGCTAATAGGTACTCTTTCATATTGGGAGACTCTCTTTAGCTGTTTACTAATTATATAGTTTGGATGTTTTGTCCCCTTTATATCTCATGTTGAACTGTGACCCCCAATGTTGGAAGTGGACCTAGTAGGAGGTGTTTGGATTATGGGGGCAGATACCTCATGAATGGCTTGGCACTGGTCTCATGGTAATGAGTGAGTTATCACTCCATGAGTTTCCATGAGATCTGGTTGTTTGAAAGAACCTGGCACCTCCTTCCTCTCTATCTTGCTCCCTCTCTTACCATGTGACAAGCTGGCGCCCTTTTGCCTTCTGCCATGATTAGAAGCTTCTTGAGGCCCCTATCAGAAGTAAATGCTGACACCATGCTTTTTGTACAGAATACAAGACGATGAGCCAAATAAACCTCTTTTCTTTATTAGTTACCCAGCTTCAGGTATTTCTTTGTAGCAATGCATTTCTAAGCTTTGTGGCTACACTTCTCCAAAAAAAAAAACACTGTTAAAAAACTATAAAAGAAACTACCTGAAGCCAATCCAAGCAGTAGTCAAAAAATTTGCTGCATCAGACAGCTTTTAGCACAACCCACTAATAGGACCTTAGAAAATCCAGTCTACATAAGATAACGGAAACTTTAAGTTAATTTTTACAGAGAATTATTCATATTCTTACAAAGCCAGTAGCCTGCTGTGACTGATCATCCTGGAAGATGTTTTAATAGACATTGAGTTAAACCATTTCCCAGAATTGACTTCATTGCCAAATATTTTCTCTAATTACTTGGGAGCTACTTCTTTGTTTGAGAATGTGCACTTTGAACTTGGGCAAAAGACATAATTAGTCAAGACTAACTTGGAAGTAAGAAAAATTGAGGTAGAAGTAAAACTACTCTGATAAGGGGGCCAAGACAATTCAATGGGGGAAAGAATGGTCTTTTCAACAAATTGCACTGGGACAACTGGATATTAACGTGCAAAAAGAGAAGTGGAACCCCTGCCTCACACCACATACAAAAATTAACTCACAATGGAACAAAGGCCTAAAGATAAGAGACAAAACTATAAAACTCATGGAAGAAACATAGATTTAAATCTTTGTGACCTTAAATTTGGCATTCTTTTTTTAGATATAACCCCAAAACATAAGTAACCAAAGAAAAACTAGACAAATTGGACCTCTAAAATTAAAAGCTTTTGAGCTTCAAAGACACAGTAAAGAAAGTGAAACATGAGCCTGAAGAATGAGAGAAAATATTTACAAATCTTACACCCGATAAGGGTCTAGTATTTGTAATACATATAAAAACAATTACAACTCAGTAATATAAAAAACAATTTTTTAATAGGCAAAAGATCTTAGTAGACATATCTATAAAGATACACAAATGGCCAATCAGTCCAGAAAAGATTCTCAAGCTCATTAGCCATAAGGGAGATGCAAATCAAAACCACAGTGAGATACTTCTTCGTGCCCAATGAAATGCCTGAAATGCAAAAAACAGACAATAACAAGTGTTTGCAAGGATATAGAGTGATATGGTTTGGCTGTGTTCCCACCCAAATCTCATCTTGAATTGTAACTCCTAGAATTCCCCTGTGTCATAGGAGGAATCTGGTAGGAGGTAATTGAATCATGCAGGTGGGTCTTTCCCGTACTGTTCTTGTGATAGTGAATAAGTCTCACGAGATCTGATGGCTTTAAAAATGGAAGTTCCCCTGTGTAAGCTCTTTCTCTTTGCCTGCTGCCATCTATGTAAGATGTGACTTGCTTCTCCTGCCTTCTGCCATGATTATGAGGCCTCCCCAGCCACATGGAACTGTGAGTCCAATAAACCTCTTTCTTTCATAAATTGCCCAGTCTCAGATATGTCTTTATCAGCAGCGTGAAAATGGACTAACACATGGAGAAATTGAATTCTCATACATTGCTTGTGAACAAAAAATTGTGCAGCCTCTTTGGAAAACAGTTTGGCAGTTCCTCAAAAAGTTAAACATAAAGTTATACTATAACCTAGCGATTTCACTCTTAGGTATATACCCAAGGGAAATAAAAACATATCTGTATACACAACAACTTATATATGAATGTTCATAGCAGCATTTTTCATAATAGCATCAAAAACTGGAAACAATCCAAATGTCCCTCAATTAACAAATGGATAAACAAATGTAGTATTTTTGTACAATAAAATATTCAGCCATAAAAGGGAATGAAATCCTGGTACATGCTACAACATGGATAAACCTTAAAAACCTTGTGCCAAGACAAGCCAGACACAAAGGCCACATGTTATATGATTCCATTAATATGAAATGTTTAGTATAGATCAATCCACAGAGACAGAAAGTGGATGAGCAGTTTCCAGGGGCCAGGGAAAGAGGGATGGGGGAGTAACTGCTGATGAGTACAAGGTTTATTTTTGGGTTATGAAAAGTTCTGGAATTTGATAGTGGTGATGTTTGTAAAACTTTGTGAGTATACTAAAAACAATTGAGTTGTACAGATTAAAGAGGTGAATATTGTAGTATGTGAATCATGTCTTGATTTAATAAAACTACTCAAAATTACATAATAAATGTAGAATTATTTGCAAAGTATCAAATGCCTTATCAGCAGTTCGCAAACATTTACTTTTAGGAATCAATACACTCTTACATGAAAATTGTTTTCTAATAATCACTGTATTCAAATATAAATTTGAAAAAAATTTAAATGTTTAGCAATTTTTTTAAAACCAAAAGCAGTAACTTCATTACATGCTATATAAATAATATATTTTTAAAAATACAAATTTATTCTCCAAAAAAAATACCATGAGAACAGGGTATAGTTTTTCTTCCAGATTTGTTGAGGTACAATTGATAAATAAAAGCTGTATATATTTAAGGTATTCAACTTGATGTTTCAATATAAATATACATTGCAAAACAATCATCACAAGCTAATTAACGTATTCATCACCTCACAGTTATCATTTTTCTTTGCTTTGCTTTTTTGTAGTAAGAGCTCTTAAAATCTAGCCTTTTAGCAACTATCAAGTATACAATACAGTATTGTTAACTATACTCACATTGTTGTATATTAGATGTGCATCTTGTGCCCCTTGATCAAAACACCTACTCATTTTTCTCTTCAGCCCATAGCACTACCATTCTACTCTATGCTTCAGTGAATTTGACTTTTAGATTCCATATATAAGTGACAAGATGCAGTATTTGCCTTTATGTGTCTGGCTTATTTCACTTAGCATAATATCCTCCAGGTTTATCTATGTTGTCAAAATGGCAGGATTTCCTACATTTCAAGGATGAATGATATTCTATTATATATATGCACCACAATTTCTTTATCTATTTATCTATCAACAGACATTTTGGTTATTTCTATATCTTGGTTCTGGTGAATAATGCTAAAATAAAGATAAGAGTACAGATAACTCTTCAAGATACTGATTTCATTTCCCTTAGATATATATATACCCAGAAGTGGGTTTGCTGAATCATACAGTAGTTCTATTTTTAATTTTTTTGAAGAAACTCCATACTGTTTTCCATATTGATTGTACCAATTTACATTTCTACCAGCAGTCTTGCCCTTTCTCCACATCCTAGCTAACCCTTGCCACCTTTGGATTCTATAAGTTATGCTAAGATTGGGGCTTTGGAAAGTTAAGTATAAAAGTAATTTAAACAAATAAGTATTTAAGGATTTCAAAAAGACTTAAAGGGGGTTGTATTAGAAAAAGGGTCTTCAGAGAAACAATAGGATATGGGGGAGGAGAGGAGAGAGAGAAAGATTTAGATTTATTGTAAGGAATTAATTGGCTCACACGATTATGGAGGGTGGGAAATCCCGTGATCTGCAAGCTGGCTGGAGACCAAGGAAAGCAAATGATGTAATTCCAGTCTGAGTTTGAAGGCCAGAGTACCAGGAGAATTGATGTAAATTCTAGTCCAAGTTTGAAGGCCTTAGAACCAGTAGTTCTGCTGGTAAAATTCCAGTCTAAGGACAAGAGGAGACTGATGCCTATGGACTGAATATTTGTGTCACCCTAATATTCATTTGTTAAGCTCCTCACCTCCAATGTAATGGTACTAAGAAGTAAGGCCTTTGGGAGGTAATATAAGGTCATGAGGTAGAGATCTTATAAATAGGATTGGTGCCCTTATTAAAAGATGCTAGAGTGTGTGCTCTTTCCTGGATCTGCTGGCACTTTAATCTTATACTTTCTAGCCTCCAGAAATGTGATAAATTTCTGTTATTTAAGCAATTCAGTCTACAGTATTTTGTTATAGCAGCTTGAACTAAGACACCAATGTCCTAGCTCACACAGTCAGGCAGAGAGAGAAAATTCTTCCCTCTTCCACCTTTTTGTTCTCTTCGGGTCCTCAGTGGCTTAGATGATGCCCAACCACATTGGGAAAGGTGATCTGCTTTACACGTTATTCTTAAATGTACAATAAATTAGTGTTGACTGTAGTCACTCTGTTGTGCAATCAAAGACTAGATGATAATAATAGTAATAATAATAATTATTATTATTATTTTGAGACAGAGTCTTACTCTGTTGCCCAGGCTGGACTGCAGTGGTACCATCTCGGCTCACTGCAACCTCTGCCTCCTGGGTTCTAGTGATTCTCCCACCTCAGCCTCCCAAGTAGCTGGGATTATAGGCATGCACCACCACTCCCAGCTAATTTTTGCATTTTTTGTAAAGACAGAGTTTTGCCAGGTTGGCCAAACTGGTCTTGAACTCCTGGCCTCAAGTGATCTGTCTGCCTGAGCCTCCCAAAGTGCTGGTATTATAGGCATGAGACACTGTGCCTGGCCTAAAAAACTAGATCTTATTCGTTCTATCTAATTATATTTTTGTACCAACTAACCATTCTTATTTCTCCCAACCACCCTTTCCAGGCTCTGGTAACCATCATTTTACTCTCTATCTCCATGAGTTCAATTATTTTAATTTTTTAGCTCCCACAAATAAATGAGAACATGTGAACTTTGTCTTTCCATGCCTGGCTTATTTCACTTGTTTCAAATAACAGGATCTCATGGAGCCCCTTCTTTTTATGGCCAAATAGGACTCCATTGTGTATAGATACCAACTTTTCTTTATCCATTTATCTGTTGATGGACACTTATGTTGGTTTCAAATCTTGGCTATTGTGAATAGCACTACAATAAACATGGGAGTGCAGATATCTCTTCAATATACTGATTTCCTATCTTTGGGTATATACCTGGCAGTGGGATTGCTGGATCATAAAGTAGTTCTATTTGTAGTTTTATGAGGAATCTCTGAACTATTCTCCATAGGGGTTGCACTAAATTACATTCTCACCAACAGTGTATGAGGATTTTCTTTTAGCTACATCCTTGCCAGCATTTGTTATTGCCTGACTTTTGAATAAAAGTTGTTTTAACTGGGGCGAGATGATATCTCATGGCAGTATTGATTTGCTTTTCTCTGATGATCAATAATGTTGAGCACCTTTTCACATACCTGTTTTCCATTTATATATCTTATTTGGAGAAATGCCTATTCAGATCATTTGCCCATTTTTTAATTAGATTACTAGATTTGCTTTCCTATTTAGTTCTTTGAGCTTCTTAAGTATTCTGGTTATTAATCACTTGTCAGATGAAGAGCTTGCAAATATCTTCCCGTATTCTGTAGTTTGTCATTTTGTTGATTGTTTCCTTTTCTATGTAGAGGTTTTTAACTTGATGTGGTCCCATTTGTTCCTTTTTGTTTTGGTTGCCTGCACTTGTGGGGGTATTACTCAAGAAATCCTTGTCTAGTCCATTGTCCTGGAGAGTTTCCCCAATGTTTTTGTATGGTAATTTTATAGTTTGAGTTCTTAGATTCAACTCTTTAATTCATTTTGATTTTATTTTTATATATGGCAAGAGACACTGGTCTAATTTTATTATTCTGTATGTGGATATCCAGTTTTCCCCACACCATCTACCGAAAAGACTGCCCTTTCCCCAATGTATATGATTGACACTTTGGTCAAAAATGAGTTCACTGTAGATGTATGGATTTATTTCTCTATTCTTTTCCATTGGTCTATGTATCTGTTTTTATGCCAGTACCATGCTGTTTTGGTTACTATAGCTCTGTACTATACTTTGAAGTCAGGTAATGTGATTCCTCCAGTTTTGTTGTCCTTTTTTTTGAGGATGGCTTTGGCTATTCTGGGTCTTTTGTGGTTCTAGGGTTTATTTTTTTCTATTTCTGTGAAGAATGTCATTGGTATTTTGATAGGGATTGCACTGAATCTTTAGATTGCTTTGAGTAGTGTGGACATTTTACCAGTGTTGATTCTTCTGATCCACAAACACAGAATATCTTTCTGTTATTTTTTTCTTCAATTTGTTGCATCAGTGTTTTATAATTTTCATTGTAGAGATCTTTCACTTCTTTGGTTAAATTTATTCCTAAGTATTTTGCTTTATTTGTAGCTATTGTAAATGGGATTTCTTTCTTGAGTTCTTTTTCAGATTGTTCTGTTGGCATATAGAAGTGTCACTGATTTTTGTATGTTGATTTTGCATTCTGACACATTACTGAATTTGTTTATCAGTTCTAATAGTTTTTTGGTGGGATCTTTAGGTTTTACCAAATACAACATCATATTATCAGCAAACAAGGGTAATTTGACTTCTACCTTTCCAACACTGGTACTCTATTTTTGTTTCTCTTTTTTGGCTACTCTAGCTAAGACTTCTAGTAGTATGTTCAATGGAGTGGTGAAAGTAAGAATCCTTCTCTTCTTCAGGTCTTAGAAAAAAGGCTTTCTGTTTTTCCCCATTCAGTATGACACTAGCCTGTGGGTCTGTTATACATGGTTTTTATTTTGTTAAGCTATGTTGCTTCAACACCCAGTTTTTTTGAGTAATTTTATCATTAAGGGATGTTGAGTTTTATCAAATGCTTTTTAAGCACAATTGAAATGATCATGTGGGTTTTGTCCTTCATTCTGTTGATATAATGTATCACTTTGAATGATTTGCATATGTGATTCATTTTGTATCCCTGGAGTAAATTGTACTTGGTCATGATGAGTGTTATTTTACTGTGTTGTTGAATTTGAATTTTTAATGTTTTGTTGATGATTTTTTGCATCAATATTCCTCATTAGCTTTCTTCTTTTGGTGTGTCTTTGTCTGGTTTTGATATCAGGTTAATTCTGGCCTCATAGAATGAATTTGGAAGTATTCTGTCCTCTATTTTATAGAACAGTCTAAGCAGGATTGGTACTAGTCCTCTTTAAATGTTTGGTAAAATTCAGCAGGAAGCTACCGGGCCCTGAGCTTTTCTTTGCTGGAAGAATTTTTATTACAGTTTCAATCTCATTACTTGTTTTTGGTCTGTTCAGATATTGGATTTCAGCCCCCTTGTAATTATTATCTTAAAATATTTGTTGTCAAATAAAGATTGAATAGATTCCAACTGTATGGCATTATGATTTAATATATGTGTACATTGTATAATGATTACCACAATAAAGTGATTACACATTCATCACCACCTATTCTCTATACTAGATGCCCAGAACTTTTTTTATCTTATAACTAATTGTTTATACCCTTTGATCAACATCTCTCCATTTTCACCTTCCTCTAGCCCCGGCATATTATTCTACTCTCTGTTTTTTTAAGCTCAACCCTTTTTAGATTCCACATACAAGCGCAATCATACAGTATTTGTCTTTCTGGGTCTGGGCTTATTTCACTTAGCATAATGTCCTCCAGTTGTGTCCCTGTTATCACAAATGGCAGGATTTCCTTCTATTTATAGCTGAGTAATATTCCACTGTATATATGTGTCACAATTTCTTTATCTTATCCAGCTATCCATTGATGGATACTTAGGTTGTTTCCATATCCTGGCTGTTGTAAATAATGTTAAAATGAACATGGCAGTGCAGATATCACTTCAGGATGCTGATTTTATTTCCTTCCAGTAAGATTGTTGGACGTATAGTAATTCTATTTTTAATTTTTAAGGAGCCTTCATGGTATTTCCCATGTGGCTATACCAATTTACATTCCCCTTTCTAATTTTTAAAGTAGCATCTTTTTGGTATTATTTTATTCTTTCCATTTATCTCTCCATTCATTCATCCCCTTATAAAACTATATTTCAAACCCCACTTACATCAGATATATTCCCTTTTAGTGAAAGAGTACTTAGAGTAAAGGGCAAGAGGAAAAGAAGATAGAAGAACAAGAAAAAAAAAACTTCCACAATAACACTTTTACCAGAAAATGTGTGGTAGCAATATTTAAATAATTCACCACACTTTTATTAAGCTTCTTTTATTTCCCAGGTTCTGATTAGTGCTGGGGATATGAAGATTAATAAGATATGGTTACTACTCTCAAAAGTTTATTGTATAGTTTAAAAAAAACAGAATGTGTAAACAAGATTAAGAAACTGTTTTCGAGACTAATCAAAACCCCTTTAGGGGACATTTTGGACACAAAAGAGGTAGTGGTCAAATATACTGTGTGAAGAGGAGGGAGGACAGAGATGCTTAGGACAAAAGAGATCATTGAAACAACCTTGTTAACTGAGGAGCTGTTTCCAGGAGAGCATCTGGAAGAAGGACTTTGCAGGCGAGAAGTAGAAACGTGAGATCCCCTGAGATTTTGTGGAATCTTAAAAAAGGACTTGAATAGACTAGGTGGGGTGTAAGTGGGATACTCTGAAAGAAGTGAAGCATGATGAACTAAAAGGAGTGGGTAAATTCCTTCAATCATCTATTCAATTACGATGTGTAAACTTCAAATTGAATATCAGGAACTGTTCTAGGAGTGGGCCTACAAGGATGAAGAACACATAATTCTTACCTGTGAGATGCTTACATCCTGGTAGATGAAGCCAAAATCTAAGCAAATAATTTCAGCAATGTGATAGGTATTAAAGTAGAGATTTGCAAGACACATGGTCAGAACACAAAGGGAAAAATTACACAACTCCTCCAAGGGGATTTAGGAATTAAGATCGGGGTGAGCTAAGACATGAAGGAGGAGTGGGCATTCTCTGGGAATACAGGAGTGGGGTTAAGGGCAATCCAGGCAAAAGGTATAGCACCAAAGATAAAAGATACATACAGGGTCTTACATGTTGTTTGGTGTGCCCAGATCACAGGATCTGTATGGGAGAACGATAGGCAAGAGACTACAAAAGTCAATGGGACCTAAATGACAATGGGCCTATAAATGCCAGGTTAAGAACTCTGTATTTTCTTATGTAAGCTTTAGAGAGCCCTGCAGGAGTTTAGGACGAAAAGTGGTATAATCAGGCTTACCTTTCAGAAAGGTTGATCTGGATTTACTAGGAGAGAAAATGCAGCTGACTTTCCTGAACGGATACTGAGTGATTCATGGAACCTGTGGGAGACTTGAGAACTAAGCTCAAGACTGATTTGAGGAATGACACCCCAAATCATACTCAGAATCGACTCTGCAGAAAATGGCCATCTGAGATGCTGCTGTCACTGAATGCTACTATGACTCTTTTGCCAGAACCAAACCTCTTTCCACAACACTAGCCAGCAAAACAATCTACAGGGAACATCCTTCCTCCATCTATTCACTTCTGAATCCAAGTGGACCATGAATAAATCTAATTAATAGAGCCAAGGTCTCATGCCTCTGCCACTTCTACTGAGCAGCTGGAGAAGGTAGATTTCTGATTCTACCTGAGGAAGGCTGGGCCCATAGTGTTAGAGATTCTCCAAGCATTGCAAGTATGGCCCAAAGGTACTGAGCTGCTGTGGCAGAGAGCCACCTCACCTGGCAATAGTATTAATGACAAATTGAAAACAGGCAACTTTGAGAAGAGTTCAAAACATTCTGCAGTAGTTCAGGTGATATATGAACTCTGATGCTGATAGTGGGAATGGAAAAGAGAAATCAAAACCAAACGTGAACTTTTAGGAAGTGGGCTCTATAGAAAGAAAACGTATTGGATAAAGGATCTAAGAGATAATACAGCCAAATGGAGCCTAATTTGAGAGACAGGAAGAATGCTAATCTTAATTAGAACTAGGAAAAAAGAAGGGCGATTATGTTAAAGGATGGTAAAAGTGGAAACAGAAGAATACATATTTTGACATTTAAAAGATTTAGTGATCTAGAAGTTCACTTTTTGGATATTTCGTTTTTCAACAATACTGGCCAAATGAGATTTTATTTATTTATTTCAGAATTAAATTTTATTTTACATCCATAGAAATCATGAAAAACATTTACATTTTTCCACATAACAATATAACATTTCAACAGAGTATTTCTGGCTGTAAAGAAGATCTTGTTGATTTGTACAATTGAAACAACAGTTTTTGTTCCTTAAAGTAAACAGAATGACTAGGTGAATGTTTAAAATCTTTGAGTCTAAATATAAACATATTTTGAGTCTAAATATAAACATTATTAACATCCTATACAGTCCATTACTAAATTATTCCCATTATCAATTAGCACTCATGTGTGAAGATTCATTCTTAACATTGTTTTGGTCAGTTGGAATACAGTAGAAAATGTTGCGGGAAGTCAGTGACCCCAAACGGAGGGACCGGCTGAAGCCATGACAGAAGAATGTGGATTGTGAAGATTTTATGGACATTTATTAGTTCCCCAAATTAATACTTCTGTAATTTCTTATGCCTGTCTTTACTGCAATCTCTAAACATAAATGGTAAAGATTTCATGGACACTTATCACTTCCTCAATCAATACCCTTGTGATTTCCTATGCCTGTCTTTACTTTAATCTCTTAATCCTGTCAGCCGAGGAGGAGTATGTCACCTCAGGACCATGTGATAATTGCATTAACTGCACAAATTGTACAGCATGTGTGTTTGAGCAATATGAAATCTGAGCACCTTGAAAAAAGAACAGGATAACAGCAATTGTTCAGGGAATAAGAGAGATAACCTTAAACTCTGACTGCCAGTGAGCCGGGCGGAACAGAGCCATATTTCTCTTCTTTCAAAAGCAAATGGGAGAAATATTGCTGAATTCTTTTTCTCAGCATGGAACTTCCCTGAGAAAGAGAATGTGCACCTGGGGGTGGGTCTCTAAATTGGCCACCCCGGGGGCGTGGTCATCTCTTATGGTGGAGTCTGCAGAGATGAAATAAACTCCAGTCTCCCATAGCACTCCCAGGCTTATTAGGACAAGGAAATTCCCACCTAATAAATTTTGGTCAGACAGGTTGATCTCAAAACCCTGTCTCCTGATAAGATGTTATCAATGACAATGGTGCCCGAAACTTCATTAGCAATTTTAATTTCGCCTCGGTCCTGTGGTCCTGTGGTCCTGTGATCTCGCCCTGCCTCCACTTGCCTTGTGATATTCTATTACCCTGTTAAGTACTTGATGTCTGTCACCCACACCTATTCACACACTCCCTCCCCTTTTGAAAATCTCTAATAAAAACTTGCTGGTTTTTGCGGCTTGTGGGGCATCACGGATCCTACCAACATGTGATGTCTCCCCCAGACACCCAGCTTTAAAATTTCTCTCTTTTGTACTCTGTCCCTTTATTTCTCAAGCCAGCCGATGCTTAGGGAAACTAGAAAAGAACCTACATGATTATTGGGGCAGGTCCCCCGATAAGAAAAACTAAAACAAGCCAGAAATATTAAGCACACATTTTTGCTACATATAAAACTGCATGGTAATTACACCACATATATATGGTTCTGACTAACCTTTATTACCCATAAATTTTTTAAAATCATTTTTACAAGTAATCTGGATATTTTGACTATCTGAAATCAAATGATTGCTATTTTTAATGTTTGCACAAAAAATTAATTAAAAAATCATTTTACTAAGGTTAAAATTTCCAGTAAGTCTATTGGCAGATATAAATAAAGCAAAATTTTGGCTGGGTATGGTTGCTCACACCTGTAATCCTAGCACTTTGGGAGGCCAAAGGGGCAGATCACTTGAGGTCAGGAGTTTGGCCAACATGGTGAAACCCCATCTGTACTAAACCAGCCTGGCCAACATGGTGAAACCCCATCTGTCCTTAAAAAAAATACAAAAATTATCCAGGCTTGGGGGTGGGTGCCTGTAATCCCAACTACTTGGGAGGCTGAGGCAGGAGAATCGGTTGAACCTGGGAAGCAGAGGCTACAGTGAGCTGAGATTGCACCACTGCACTTCAGCCTGGGCAACAGAGTGAGAATCTGTCTCAAAGAAAAAAAAAAAAGAGGGAGATATAAAGCAAAATTTTAAACGGATTGCTGATTTTCTATAGCAGTCAGCTTTAAACATATGTACAAAATAAGTAAGCAAATGATGCTATGAGGAGATAAAATTATCTTAGAAATTAGTTTTTAGGATCAGCCTTAAATTTTTCAGAAAATATTAGAGTATGATTTAATTATTTTTTCAGTTGCTTACATAAAATAAAATGAAATAATTATTCCTGTTACATGGGTTAAAGATTCTAATAACTAAATAGGCTTAAATTTGGACTAAGGCATAGTTATTTGAAATAAGTAGTGCAAGTTTTAAGTAATGTCTGGTTTCTTTATGAAGTAAGTATAGATTTTAAATACCTTATGTTTGTGATTCAGAATGTCAGGTCATAGCATGTGTTGACAGGAAATGTCTATGGCAGGGAAGCAATGTTTGGTCTGCTATGAAGGACAATAAAGAACTCCTCTTGAGGGAAGAAAGGAATATTAAATAGAAATTATATCAGGGAAGAGAAAAACCTGGTCCCAAAATAAAAGGGCCATTAATTGAAGAGAAGAATATTATTCTTTATTGACACTTAGCATTATCCTTATTACTAGGACGAGTGTAATTCTTATTATATATTACAATCATTACATATATATGAATACATATGTAAAAATACAGACACTGCATGATGACTAAGCAATTTTGGAATAAATCCATAGACTAAGTCATAGAATACATAAATTCTTTATATCTTAACTGCTCATTTATACCTGAACAAATTTTCATTAAGCATATCAGTAATTTTCAAAAAATGTAATAAAAAATCTGGTTGTAGTATTTCATTACTTTGCTGAATTATATTTGCAAAAAAAGAAACTAGCTACCTCGCCTATTATAATATGAGTATATTCTGAGTTATATTATAAGAATACAGGTATATAGCTTAAAGGATCCTAAATTTTTCATGAGGAGACGTAGGATAAATTTCCTATAAGGTGTCACTGGTGTGTATTTGCAAAACATTTTAACACTGAAAACTTTAGAAGTTTGAAGATCAGACATTGGAAAAAGTGTATACTCCACTACAATACCGCTGGTGTACTTCTATACAAGGACTCTTAGTGAAGTCAATCAATTGGATAAAATTGTAGAATTTTATCAGCAAATTGCTTGACATCCAATCATTTTCTGTTGACATGAAATGTGCATTATGCTTTCACAGGTTTTAAAGTTTACATTGGCTGGATTTACCAATATAAAACAATAAGAAAAAAATAAGGAAACCAAACATTGGGATAATAATGGGTCACAATCTCCACGGCACTGGAGAATAGAAATATCTCTATTAGTACCACTAATAGGACCCTTTGGAAAGGAAGGCCAAAGTGAAACCAGCAGTCGCATGCAATGACACCTGCCAGTTTCTGCTGTGTGGTAAAAGTAGTACATAAAAATAAAAGCTCCTCCCTGAGAAAATCCTCCCAAAATAATTCTGTCGGAAAGAATGCCATTCTACACCTCTTGATCTACCAAAGGTTTTACATTTTCTGCTGCCTGTTTAATTCCAGGTTCCTCCTCCTGGGAATCTGGTGAAAGCCCAAAAACATCAAACCAAGAAGGTATAGCCATGTTCATATTAATGTCATGGGCATAATTGGCACATGTGGGCAGATACATTTGATATGTGAACTTCTGATACCTGCAAAGTCTCTGCCCATCTGTGCCCGATATCTCCCCATCCATGAAGAAAAATCACCGTGGCTGTGGACTTCTGGGCAGTGGACCCCATGGCAGGCAGCAGAGCAGACACGCATTGCTGTATATCCACCCACTAGGTGGACTGTGCAAGTGGAGGGGGGTGGGCCAAGGGCCAGTGAGTGGAAAGTCTGGCCAGCCTCACCTGGGGTGCTCGTTCAGGTGCCATCATCACATATTTAAGAAGCATTTGGCTATATTCCAGGAGTTGAGACGCTCGCCCACATGTAAAAGTATTTGGCTTCTATTCTCTGGAATAGATATGCATTAAGATTTTGCAAATTTAGAATATAGATAGAAATATTTAAGAGTTTGACATTTTTAACATGTCACCAGATGTTACTTTTCCTGGTATTTGGTTCTATGTAGTTAGGGGTTGACTCTTCAGTGGTTTACTTATTTAAATACATAGTTTGTGTCCCTATGTACTGTCTATACAGAACATTTCTCTCTGTATTGTTTTATGGTGATAGATGCTACAGTCTAACCAGTCCAAACTGTGAAAAAGTGACAAGAAAGATTAATTGCTATTTGTCCCACATCTACCATGAATCTTTTCCACTTAGGCAAACACTATGTAAATTTCCTGGAAGTGTCACTTGGGGGAGCTTGTGGCCCTGATCTGTCCCCATCAGAAATCTGGCAGCCAGTGAACATGATCTTGGGCCAGGTGGAAGCAGCTTTTGATTGGCAGGTGCAGCTCCCCTCACCAAACCCCCTGCACCCTCCCCAGCTTCTCCAGCCCCTACCCCTGTCCCTCGCCAAGATACACAGACAGGGTGAGGCTCTGGAGTAGTGTAAAGGCCTGCCTATATGTTGCCTGCTTCCTGAGTGCTCCCATGGCTTCCTTAGGACCTTTGACAAAACTCCTTTTCATCAGAAAAATTTGGACAAGAAGGCTTTCTTTTCTGCACATTTGGGCCTAAGGAGTATAAGTGTTCATATCCTCTCACAAGCAGTTTCTGAGTAAATAAGATCCCTCCAGCTCTGAACAAAGATCTGTCTTCATACATTCCTTTTATCTAGACAGTTCTGACTAGCTACTGTTGTATGGCCTGAAAAAATCTGCTCTTCATCTTTTGATTCTGTCATTCTTATAAAAACAAACAACAAAGTGCTCCAGACATCTTTGTACTGTCATAAAACCTAGACAAGTGAGTCTAGATTTACCAAAACAATCTTTCCTTAGTTGCATATAATATACATAGTATAATAAACAAAAGTATTACTTGTAATATCATGACAAGAGGCTCAGCCATGGAGTCACCATGCATGAGCTCTAATCTTTGTTCTGCAGATTGATTTTAAGCTGTGTAAACTTATGCAAGTCAACTAGCATCTTTGAACATTATCTAAAAGACAGGACTGTATTTCAGACATGGAAGTATTTGTGAAAATACTGTTTTAACTACCAAGAGATCCACTTACAGATGTGTCACTGGTGCAGCATGTGATCTACTCAGGACTCAGCACAGCCTACAAGGTCCTGGATAATCTGACCACTTGAGGAAACATTCTCCTTCTTCACCCTCCACCACTCTCCCCTGACTCATTGTGCTTTGAGCACCCACTGGCCATGCATTGCTCATTAAGGTTTTGCAAAACTATTCTCTCTGCCAGCAGCTCTCTGTGTTCCATTCCCACTTCTACTGACCACCTCCTGCCCAGCCTTCAAGTTTCAGCCTAAATATCAGTTCCTCATATAAAACTTCCTGGCCCACCAGAGTGGCTGGGGTCTGATGCAACTAGAACCTATTTCCTGTGCTTCTTTATAGAAATACTCAAAATTATAATGTAAACATCATTGCAATTAATGGTATAATGTCAGTATTTACCATCAGACTATAATTCATCTGAGAGCAGGGTGATTTTTGTATGGTTACTGGGCCTAGATCTTAGGTCCCTGGACAGTACCTGGGATATAGAAGGCGCTCAATAAGTATTGAGTGAAAGAGTGAATGAACCCACTACATGCCCTCACATTTTCATGTTATTGCATGTACTGATGTATCTGGTTGGGAGAGCCTTCTCTCTTATTTGATATTCCTTCACTGAATGAATCAATTCAGGGATCGCATCCTCCAGACATTTATCATAGATCCTTGGTAAATGCTAAATGCTTTCACAGTGCCTTGTATTTTCCTCCATGACAGCGGCTACATACTGGATTTACCTGGGTGTTAACAAATGCTGATGTCCAGACGCTGCCCCAGACCAATTAAACCAGAACCTCTCTTCCCAGCATCATTTCTTAAAAGGTCACCCTGGTATTTCTAATATGAAGCCAAGGTTAAGAACCACTGATTACTATACTGTGTCCTTATCATGTATTAAATATATACATGTCTAAGTCTGCTAGGAGGCTCAGCCCTTTGAAACAAAGAACTTTTCTTATTCATTCTCCTAGTCTGTGGATCTAGCATAGCAGGCATTTTGGTGACCAAAGACGAAAAAGGTTTTTGAATGAGTGGTTAGATGAACATTTGTTATTGAAGTAAGTACATGTCATCACCAGACCATGTTTTCCTCAGATATGAGTGAGAAGGGAATGCCTTAATAAAGACAATGACTTCCAAGTATCATACCAAGGAATTCTCTATTGAGTGAAAGAAACATATGATGATCTGTTATTGACAAAATTAAACGTCCTTTTTTCCCTCTTGGATAATACAACAGCATTTCAGTCATAGAGAAAGCTTTCCAAAAGTATTTGCTTGTGAGAGAGTAATTGAATTGAGAACTATTGTGAATTGAAGCCAAACATATATCAGAGTTTCACAGATCAGGCAAACATATGTTAACAGGACAATCACTGTTTCCTTTTTAGCCCTAAATGTAGAGCAGCTGAATAGGATAGTATCTAGAGAGAAAAAATGAATAAAGTGCAGTTTTTTAAAAAAATCAATTGCCAAGAACTGCAATGATTTAATCAGTAGGGACTTCTGGACAAAGTACAAATAAACTTGTTAATGTGTGGGGCATTCTGCCTGCCTGCAAAAGTTGGAGCTTTCCATAGTTCAGGGTAAAATTCTGTAAACTTTGTGAATTCATATCTGTGTGAATATATGCTTTTTCCTAAGAATACAGAATATAGCTTTTATCAGCATCTTTAAAAAGTCTAGTTTTCGACATGAAGAAAACAAGACTTTTTAAACATGCTGATAAAAGCTATATTCTGTATTCCTAGGAAAAAGCATATGTCTAAAACACCAAAAGCAATGACAACAAAAGCCAAAATTGACAAATGGGGTCTAATTAAACTAAAAAGCTTCTGCACAGCAAAAGAAACTAACATCAGAGTGAACAGGCAACCTACAAAATGGGAGAAAATTGTCACAACCTACTCATCTGACAAAGGGCTAATATCCAGAATCTACAATGAACTCAAACAAATTTACAAGAAAAAAACAAACAACCCTATCAAAAAGCGGGCAAAGGATATGAACAGACACTTCTCAAAAGAAGACATTTATGCAGCCAAAAGACACATGAAAAAATGCTCATCATCACTGGCCATCAGAGAAATGCAAATCAAAACCACAATGAGATACCATCTCACACCAGTTAGAATGGCAATCATTGAAAAGTCAGGAAACAACAGGTGCTGGAGAGGATGTGGAGAAATAGGAACACTTTTACACTGTTGGTGGGACTGTAAACTAGTTCAACCATTGTGGAGGTCAGTGTGGCGATTCCTCAGGGATCTAGAACTAGAAATGCCATTTGACCCAGCCATCCCATTACTGGGTATATACCCAAAGGACTATAAATCATGCTGCTATAAAGATACATGCACACGTATGTTTATTGTGGCACTATTCACAATAGCAAAGACTTGGAACCAAGCCAAATGTCCAACAATGATAGACTGGATTAAGAAAATGTGGCACATATACACCATGGAATACTACGCAGCCATAAAAAATGATGAGTTCATGTCCTTTGTAGGGACATGGATGAAACTGGAAATCATCATTCTCAGTAAACTATTGCAAGGACAAAAAACCAAACACTGCATGTTCTCACTCACAGATGGGAATTGAACAATGAGAACACATGGACACAGGAAGGGGAACATCACACTCCAGGGACTGTTGTGGGATGCGGGGAGGGGGGAGGGATAGCATTAGGAGGTATACCTAATGCTAAATGATGAGTTGGTGGGTGCAGCACACCAGCATGGCACATGTATACATATGTAACTAACCTGCACATTGTGCACATGTACCCTAAAACTTGAAGTATAATAATAATAAAAAAAAAGAAAAAAAAAAGTCTAGTTTTCAAAAAGGGTCATTACTAAGAGGGAGTTTGGGTTCCCTACTGACCTCTGTGATAACATTAGCCTGGTGTGGACCAGGAAGACTGATCAGGTCTTCTGACCCAAGCTAAACAGACCTAGACTCTTCAGCCTTGTCCATAATCTCCAGTTCAGTCACACAGAAGTGCCAAAAAACCTCCTAACTTCCTATGTCTTTATGTGACAGTTTTATCTTTGGTTTCTAATCATTTTAAATTTACCTTATTTAATTTAAAGTTCCCAGACTTTTCATCATCCCAACATTGTCACTTCTTCTTCTTCTTCAGCATTTATTTCTAGACAATTTATTTTGTGTCTTCTTCAAGTTTCTTTCTTTTGGATTACGTTCCTAACATATACAGAAAGTTGCAGAGTATGACCTACAAGAGGACCCTAGGGAACACTGGCTTTTATTGAGCAGATGGAATAGGAAATTATCCGAGAATGACACAGGTCCATCAGAGAATGGGAGAAGAACCATGAAGAGAAGATGAGATCAAGGACAGGGTGAGTTACAACAGGAATACTTGCATGTGTCCTTGGATGGAGGTTGTGAGTGACCTCATGGGAGTATTTTCCTGAGGACATGGAGGTGGAAGTCAGACTGCAGTGGGTTAAAGGGTCAGTAATGAGCCAATGGTTTCAGTGACATGGTTAGCTCTAAAGAGAAGGAAAGAGGAGGAAGCAAGAGATTCAGTTGATCATTTCTTTGGATAAAAAGCCCTATATATGCTGAAGGAAGGAATGCAAGGGGCGAGTAATATTTTAGAAGCAAGAGGAAAATTTAATGTTACAATCCCTCAACATGAGGAAAAAACGGTCTATTTTTGGTGTTTTTATTTCATTGTACAGTGTCTTTGAATACGAGTTGCTTATTTTTCTTAGTAGAGCTATATATAGTAAAACCCTGTATCCATAAAGCATAGCTCCAGGTAGTCAATAATAAGGTTATATTGAGAAGATAAAGATTTCTTCCTCTTCACTTCAAAAATAGTTCAATATTCTCACCTCTTCACTTCCCCGCTTTAATGTTGGCAGATGACACATATGTTCTCCTTTCTAAAGCAACCACATTCACCACTGGTCTTCATACTAGGCATTATTCCCTCTTTCTACCATTTTCAATCTGTTTGGCTACATACATGTTTAATTCACCCCTGTTATTCCCTAAACCTTGAGAGTTTCAAATCCATTTTATTCAGTACACTTTCAAATTAACATTCTAATTCTCTCTTTTATCTCTAGTTTTCATAAGAGTATTTTTGCTCTCTTCTTTCTCAGTTTCTATTTATTTACCACCTCCTGGCAATCTAGGCTTTGTCCTCACCAATTGCCTTTGCCTATCCTCTCACCTGCAAATGACAAGGAAGAAAATCCACACCTTCTGCCCACTCTGTCTCACTTTCTGCTCACTTCCTAGATCCTGGAGCCTGCTTGCTTTGCCCTGTGGGATCCCTTCTCTGTTTTCTATTGTTATTGATTCCAAGTTTGGCTCTTGCATGGAGCAGGTATTCACAGCTGTATGACTCATGGTGCAAAGGTGAAGGGTACCACAGGTACACAGATTTGTTATGGTATATGGTGGTGGTGAGTGAAGGCCCTTACTTCAAGCTTCTTTGGTTTACATTGTAATTCCTCCACTTATGACCTGTGTGGCCCTAGGTAGGTTACTAACTCTTATTTGCCAAAAATGAAGATATTAGTTCTTAACTTATAGGCTTATTGGGAGAACAAAATAAGTTAAAGTGCTTAGAATAACACCTGGTCTTTTATATTAAGCTGAATGTCATATGACTTATAAAAATGGCTGTATTATTTTTGTACTAATAAAATAACTGCTTACTATATATTTCAATCATGTTCAAAAATGCATTTATATAAGTCCCAGATCTGCTGTATCTTTTAATCCAGATTCAAGGGTTTTACACTTCTAGCATAAAATACAATTAAAAAAGAATCTACCCCATAGTGTTGGACACTTTAGACAACCTGGCATGTAATATATTCTCCATAAATATTATAATTTGCCAGGTGAAAGAGCTTGTTGAAGAAAATCAGAAGCTTTCAAGGAGACAGCAACCTTTATTTACAGGGAGACCACAATGACCAGGGGATGTGCAAGTCTTCTTAGAGGTTATGCTGAGTGGATAAAGCTCTCATACTGGAGAGCTGGACTTATCTAACAGACCCTTGAGTCCAAACAAGGATGGCCTTTGAGGTTGAAACTATCAGCAGACATGGACCTCACTGGATCAATAGTTCTCACTTTCTTCATATCCCAATAGGATCATCACCTCCTGTGAAGGTAACCTACCAGAGACTTTGCTCTGTAGGTTGACTGCTCAAGTAAATTAGGCCCACATGGGAATCCTGAGTCAATTTTGGCTCATTCATTCATGGTCAGCAAATACATCTTGAGTATATATAGTAAGTACAAGGAACTAGGCTGGGTGCAGGAATACAGTGATGTATAAGCTAGACATAATTCTATTCTCATTAAACATGCTCAAAGAGAAAAATTTACCTTTGAAATATTGACGGACTTTCTATATTTCAGAGAATCTCACAATACAACTATTATTTTTATACTCAAAAGTTTCTTGCAATGTGTAGATTCTACCACTTCATTTTTAAACTTAAAATTAGGACATTAAAAGTTAAAAACCATAACTCTTCATATTGATCCTTTTTTTATAGTCAGTGGGCACAGAAGGGTAATAACAAAGTTTTACATTATTTTCAGCAATGTTTCAATTATTTGTTGCCCCCAGGTTTCAGAAATTCTCCTCTTAAGACTGTGATTTCCAGGAATCAAACCCTCAGGCTCAGACATCTTAGTCATAAGTACTACTCATTTTCCCAGTTGCTCTGTAAGGTACAAATTTCCTGAAAGACTGGGCCGAGGTCTGTGATTTCCTTCCTTTCTCTCCCACCTCTCCCTATGTTCCCTCCTTTTCTTTCTTCTTCCACTCCTTCCCTTCCCTTTCAACACCAGACTACAAGAGGTTTGGTTTTAGTACACTTCTTTATAGTTTTTAAATAGGACATTGTTTATTATAGGAAAGCACCTTGCACAGATACTATTTTCCCAGCACCTAACTTTTGGATATTTCTTTTCTTCTGGGTTTGAGGACCATAATCTAACTTCTTGTTTGCCTGACTTGCTATTTCTGCTATTTGTCGTGTTTGCAGTAAACAAAGCATTTCAGGCATTTCCATATTTTTTGCAAGTTATCCCCTAAAGCTTGGTTTCTTCGAGCCATAGCCTACACATTCTGACATTCCCTCCGCTCAAACACACACTGAGGCTTTCTATCTAAGGACACAAAAACAATGCAGGTTTAAGGTATTAGTCATGTCTGTCAAAGCAATTGCAGTTGAGTAGGAAGAATATAAACACCAATGGCAATAATAATAATAATAGGAATTGTTTATAACTTTATATAATAACATACAAAGCATTACAATAATTACATATGGGTATTATATATCATATTATGTGCATGTGTATATGCATCTATGTATACAGATATGTTAAAATCAAGTATACATTATATATACACTAAAAAATACAGTGCTAAAATTCACAGATAGTTGATGCTTTTGGAATTCAGAGGATAAGATTGAGGATTAGATCACTTTGGAAGAATTTTTGCAAAAACAATAGGTAAAGCTATGAAGAATGAGTAGGATTTAGGAAGGAGAAGTGGACAGACTCTGGGGGAAAGTATGGCATAATCAGGAAGAGAGTCAGGAAACACAAAGCATTCTTTAGGGACATTTTCTTTTTCTTTTGTTTTTGTTTTTTTCCCAGGAATTGTGTAGTACATTACAGGACAAAGTAAGCCAGAAGTTTGGAAAATAATAACTTTTCCAAAAGGGAACAGGTAGTGGAGGGCCAGGAGGCCAGGCTGAGGAGTTTGCACTTGACTCTGACACCCAGCCAGTGTGAGTCCAGCAAGCATGAGTGATCATTTTTTATTCCTGGTCATTGGCTATATGCTATTTTAAATATTGAGGATTATGGGGACGTTCTGTTACACATGTGTGTACCCTGAAAGGAAATTTTAATTTTATTTCATTCTACTTTTTAAATGTTTAAATATATGACAAATAAAAAATATACTTTGATATAAGGAGTAAGCAGGGCTTTTACTTTAGATATTGTTTTCATTCACTAGTAGTTAATCCAACATCATTTGTTAAATACTCCATTTTATCTTCAGTTACTTGAAATACTATCTTAATCATTCATATGCTGAATTTTCATATATACCTGGATGTATATTTTGTTTCATTGATGAATTTGTCTATTCTTACACCAAGACCACCCTTATTTTATTTTTTCTTTTCTAAAAACAATTAGTTGGCCGGGCGTGGTGGCTCACGCCTGTAATCCCGGCACTTTGGGAAGCCGAGACAGGCAGATCACGAGGTCAGGAGATCAAGACCATCCTGGCTAACACGGTAAAACCCCATCTCTACTAAAAACACAAAAAAATTAGCCGGGTGTGGTAGTGGGCACCTGTAGTCCCAGCTACTCGGGAGGCTGAGGCAGGAGAATGGCGTGAACCTGGGAGGCGGAGCTTGCAGTGAGCCAAGATTGTGCCACTGCACTCCAGCCTGGGCGACACAGCGAGACTCCGTCTCAAAAAAAAAAAAAAAAAAAATTAGTTTTATTGAAGTATAACTTGAATCCAATTAAATTCACCCATTTTAACTATAGATTTTGATAAACTTTGTGAAATATGTACGGACATATAACCAGCACCAAATCAAGATAGAACATCTATCACGCTGAAGTTTTCTTATGCCCCTTTGCAGTCAGTCCTCTCCCTGTATCCTCCAACTCCTGATAACTACTGACCTGATTTTTGTCCCTATAATTTTGCCTTTTCTAGAATGTCATAATAAATGGAATCATACAATAGCCTTTTGTGCTGGGCTTCTTATACATAGCATAATGGCTCTGAGATTCATTCACACTGTTGCATGCAACAGCAGTTCTTTCCTTTTTATTGCTGAATAGTATTACATTTACAGATGTAACATGTTTATCCAGACATCATCTAATGAACATTTAGATTGTTCCAGTTTTTGGTTATTCTGAGTAAAACTATTATGAACATTTGCATACACATCTCTCGTGGATATGTTTTCATTTCTTTTGAATAAATACTTAAAAGTGGGATTACTGAGTCATCTGGAAAGTACCTAATGAAAAACAATCACACTGTCTCCTAATGTAGCTGAACCATTTTTCATTTCTACAAGTAGAGTATGAGCTCCAGCTTTTTACATTCTTGTCAACACTTGGTACTGTCAGTTTAAAAAATTTTAATCATTCTCATGGGTATATAGTGGCATTTTGATACGGTTTTAGTTTGCATTTCCCTATAGAATAATGATGTTAATTATATTTTCATGTGCTTATTAGTAATTTATAAAAATTCTTTGAAGTCTCTGTTGAAGTCTTTGGTCTATTTTTAAAAATCAGGATGTTTGTCTTTCTACTTTGCCTATTATTTTCATTATGGGGTTGTAAGTATTCTTTATATATTCTCAACACAAGTCTATTATCAGATACATGTTTTCTTCCAAATAATACTATATATACTATTGTTACTGGCATTGAAGACACTTGTTCTCTCATTTCAAATTCCTTACAGGAATTCAGCCTTACATGGAAATATGCTATATATTGGCACTAGTATTAAAATCAATGGTACTCTTATGAAAAATGCCAATAAAGAAGGCAGAGTGGTCAGGAAATCTCTGTGCATATGAGCACTGCATTTCTAAATATAATCTTCTGTCAGTGGCTGGGCAAAGCTTGTACAAGCAATTATCCATCTCTTTTCTTTATTCCTAACTCCCTCGCCTTTTCTTAGAGTGATTTCTCAGGGCCTTGGCCTATTGGTTATCCTTTCAACCTGAGTTTTCATTGCCTTAATATACCTCTCCTCTACTTAGGAAGAAGATAGGTTATAAAGATCATTAAAAACACACCTACATGCTTTCGTCATCATTGATTACTGATTGAGAACCAAACACACTGATTTCATATAATTTAACAATAGGAGAGATCCCAAACCTCAAATTTCAACTCCTGAGTTGTTGAGTAAAAGACCTCATCCATAACAGATATTCATTAAATGTTTCTTAGATCAAATTATGGTAGAAATGTTTCTAATATGCCTTTCCTACCTACTACTCCTAAACATTAATAGCACAGACAGTTATCCTTGATTGGTGAGGATACATATTGGGCAGAATCTTAGCCTCAGGCAGATTGTGGCTGGACCACTGAGACAAGGGCCTTAATTAAGATAATTTTCTTCTTTCAGAATTAGGCTGGTATCCTGTGGATCTTCCACGATAGATTCACAAATATATATGCCCAGCTCAGAACCCTCCTTCAGATCGAGAAACATATGTACAGTGCCTGCTTGAGATTTTTCCATGGACTTATCCAAGATACCTCAACTAAACCCATAGCATTTCTACTAGAACATAGTCCCCTCAGAGAATGCATTATAATTCATCCAGTTGTGCCTTTCCATCTTCACCCTATCAACACTGTCAATACCACCCTGTTTTAAACTACCATCATCACCTTTTGCCTCCCAGTTGATCTTCCTGAACTCTTGCTGCCTTCCAATCCTTTCTCCACATTGTGCAAATCTGATCCACCACTGCCCTCTCACCCTCTTCACTAACTTTCCCTTGCCCTTAAGGTAAAGATGCAACTGCCCAGTGGCCTATAAATCTTTGCTTGGTCTTCCCCCAGCTCGCACCCCAGCCTCCTCATACATTATGTTCCCTATCACTCCCTGTGCTTCAGTGACTCTGCTCTTTCTTTAGTTCTTTATAGTTACCATGCTTCCACCCCAAACACAACATTCTGGTGTGCCTGCCCTTTCCTTTACCTGCGATAATGATATTCCCTCCCTTCTATGTCTGGTTAATTCCTGTTTACTCCTCAATCTCAATTTATTTCCTCAGGAAGGACTTCGCTAAACTTGTAATTTTACATTCATCTGTGAACTCATCTTACTCATGTCTATCCTTTACCCACATATAAGTTTTATGACAAAACTCCATTTTCACCTAACACCTAGCATACAGTATGTGCTCAAAAATAGTTATTAAACCAATTAATGAATAAGTTATTACTTTGAGCCTTCAGTCCACTCAGAATGTTTAAGTATTTCTTCAAAAATCTTCTCTTCTTTTACCTTCCCCTAACTCTCTTATATTCTAACAGTCCCAACTCAAGCCACTCCTGTCTAGACTGCAAACTCCTTGAGGGAAAAAAAATCCCATCTTTTTCATCTCTATAATTCACACAATGCCTAGTGTACTGCTTTGAATCAGGAACAACATTGTGAATGAATGAAGGGAGGGTGTGAATGAATGAATGACATACCCTGACTAGTCTTATTCCATTTCTCTGACTGTTGTGTATCTGAGTATCTTGGCTATCTAATTTGATGTAAAGTTCTTGCTATCTAACATTATTCTAATTTATTGAATAGTACTGCTTGTCATGTATCTGACTCAGCTTTCTGCTCTACACCTTGATTTGTGCAGATTCACAGTGCACAGCCATGCAAAATGGATCTACCCAAGCTTTACACTTCTCCAAGACACAAACTTCCTACACTGACATGCCCTTTTCCACAGCTTCTCTCAAATATCACACTCTTTCCTGTCTGCAGGATTGTGTATGTGCCATTTCTTCTGTTGAAATGCCCTCCCTCTTCTCTTTTGCCTATTGGAATCTGTATATATTTTTTAAGACTGATATTATGTACTGCATCCTGCTATAAAGCTAAGCCAATGTATATTTTAGTTATATGTGTACTAGTTTGGGGCCAGCCAAACTTGAATTCAAGTGTGTATTCTGGCATTGCTAGCTCTGTGACCAGGGTTATATTACACAACAACTTTAAGACTCAGTATCCTCATTTATAAAATGGGAATAATAATGGTAATGCTGTTTTCTCTTTGTAAAAACAAACCATAGAAGAGTTGTTCTAAGGATTAAAACAGAGAAGGTACACAAAGTGCTTTGCACAGTACCTGCCATATAGTAGGCACTTAATGCTCAATAAATGCTAGCTATTGCTGTTATAATGATAGTAACTGATAATAATAATATAAAAACCTTTGGCTATTTAGCCCACACTCATCTTTCCTTTCTCTGAATTCCTATGGCACGGAGAGTCAACTCTACTGTTTGGCCTTTATTATTCTCCTATTATTTCGTACGTATAGGTTCTGCCTCCTCAGTTCAATTGTAGGCTCCTAGAGAGCACCTAATACAAAGCCAGTCACATAGTAGGGATGCTGTATGACTTGCTGATTGGTTGATGGTTTTTGCCTCCAGGCTGCTGAAATAAAACCTAATAATATCACCAAGGGAAGCAATTTAGATGAGGAGTGGGCCCTTTCTAAATCCTCCAAAATCTAATTAAGGGAGCAAGGTTTGTGCTATAACACCAGACACGATGCAGGAGGAGAACAATTAATGTTCTTGTTAGAATCAGAATGGAAGCCATTCCTTATATCAAATGTGCTGAACCTGGGCTCTGGAGCATCATATCTGCTATTCTATCTATAAATGCAATATCTATTCTGCTTTTGTAAACATTCATTTGTCTTCAGACCAGAACTTCCTTTTCTGAGGCCACAGATTTGTTTGCTGTCAACACCTATGATATGAAGCTCTTTCATCATTCAGACGACAATAATTAAGAACATGGCAAAGAGAGCAGAGGATGATCACAAACGTCCAGAAAACAATGAAGAATATAAATGAACAAAAATTACTTCATTCATTTGTTCTTAAAACTAATTATAGATGTTCCCACTGTTTACCTTTTAGTATCTATAATTCAAAACACATAAAACTTGGCTTTAAAAGGATGAATGTGTTACTCAAAGCAGTCTGGGAGAGTGAATTACAACAATGGCAGAAAAGAAGGAAGCAAACTGACCTCCGAATTTTGTGAGTGCTTCGGAGGTTTTTACTTTCCTTTTCAAGCAACCACTTGTTTAAATTCTCCTTTCCTGACAGCTACTACCACGACTATTTACTACATCTTGCCTGCTCTGCTGTCCTCTCCTGCTAGACCCAATTTGTTTCCCACATGTCTTCAACAGCTCACCTATATTTTTCCTCTTTACCTTTCCAACCTTATCCTGGCATCTCTAAATTCCATGCCGTGTTAATCAGACCTATCCAGAGAGATGTAATCAATAGGATAATAATGTTTCAGAGAGAAAGAAAGAGAGAGAGACAGAGGAGGGAGGGGGTAGACAGATAAGAGATTTATTATGGGAATTGGCTCATGTGATTATAGAGGCTGAAAAGTCCCACTGTCTACCATCTGCAAGCTGGTGAACCAGAAAATTCAGGAGTGTAATTCAGTTTGAGTCTGAAGGCCTGAGAATCAAGGGAGCCAATGACATAACTCCCAGTCCAAAGTCAAAGTCCTGAGAATCACTGAGGTGTGAGGTCAGGGTAGGCACTGATGTAAGTCCTGGAGTTTGAAAACCTAAGAACCAGAAGTTCTGACATCCAAGGGCCAGAGAAGATGGATGTCCTAGCTGCGAAGAAGAGTGAATTTGTCTTCCTTTTGCCATTTTGTTCTATGTAGGCCTTCAACAGATTGGATGATGCTTGCTTACACTGGGGAGGGCAGATCTTCTTTACTCAGTCTATTGATTCAAATGCAAATCTCTTCCATATACACCCTCAGACACACCAAGAATAATTTTTTGCCAGTTATCTGGGCATCTCTTACTACAGTCAAGTTGACACATAAAATTAACCACCTCTCGTATGGAGTTGTTATGGGGTGATAAACTTAATTAAGTTTACCCCTTGTCAAGTTGGCACATGTATGCATCTCCTTAAATCATACTTAATCTCCAAATAAAGGCCATAATAAGGTTATAATTCCACTTAACATAATGTGACTATCCTGAATACAACTGAAATGCACTAATTCATTCCCTAGAAAAGGGAGTAAAATACTTGAGTGACATTTACTCTTTTCCTGATATCCTGTAACTAAAATACTGATATAAAATCAATACTGGAACACTCCTTTTTTCTTGTAAGTGGTTGATTGGAAGTATGCAATGAAGGTATTTTGTGTATCTCTGTAAATAATTCTTGACATGGACTATCGGTGCTCTCTTTACTACTGGAAATAAAATCATTAACATCTTCAAAGCTAATCAGACCACAGCCAATTCCAGGATCCCCCAAACTGATTTAGAAAACTCATCCTTAAACTTCTGTTCCTCTAGAATCACTCTCAGAACCAAAATCTCTGTTAGTCATGGTCCTCCAGTGAATCAGAATCAATAAGATATATACAGATATTTAAGAGGAGATTTATTATGGAAATTGTCTCACATGATTATGGGGCCTCAGCAGTCCCATGATATGCCACCTGCAAGCTGAAGAACCAGTAAAGCTGGTGATTTAATTCAGCCAGAGACCAAATATGGCAATGGTGAAAGAGGTGGATAGGGAACCACTGTTATAAGTATTGGAGTCCAAAACTCAAAAAACAGGAACTCTACATCTGGGCTGGAGAAATGGATTGGTATGTACCAGCTTCTCAAGCAGAGGAGATAATTTGCCCTTTTTCTGCCTTTTTATTCGATTTGGGCTCTCAGTGGATTGGATAATGCCTGCCTACATTGGTGAGGGTGGATATTCTGTACTCAGTTTACTGATTCAAATGCTAATCTCTCCTGGAAATACCTTCATAGACACTTCACTGGGTATGAAATACACTTCACATCCAGAGATAACATTTTACCAACTATCTAGGCATCACTTAGTCCAGTCAAGTTGATACATAAAATTAATCATCATATATGCTAATCTAATACCCTGATATCAACATGTGACATATTCCTCAGTAGCATTGGTTGAATATTCACTTACTAAGCATTTACTGTATGTCTGATACTGTGCTAAACACTCATATACATAACTCATTTAATCTTCCAATACATCTCTGAAGTAACTATTCCTACTTCCTCTCTATAGCACGAAGTTGTTCATCTTCATTCCATATCAGCTGCTTGCCACCCCAGCCAAATATCAGATCCTACCATGAAAGGCACAATTTTATCCCCAGCATCATGAATTTGAGGCTTCCCCAAATTGGGCTGCCATTAACTCCTTACCTAGTTTTTTCTTAACATCCATTCATACTCTGTGAGTCTGCTTTTCAGCTCTCTCATCCTTCATTCATTTCTTTTTTTTCTTTTTATTTATTATTGTTATACTTTAGGTATAGCTCCCAATGCTATCCCTCCCCCCTCCCCCCACCCCACAACAGTCCCCAGAGTGTGATGTTCCCCTTCCTGTGTCCATGTGTTCTCATTGTTCACTTCCCACCTATGAGTGAGAATATGCGGTGTTTGGTTTTTTGTTCTTGCGATAGTTTACTGAGAATGATGATTTCCAATTTCATCCATGTTTTGATTCCAGCTACTCAATTTAGATAACATGTTACTCTAAGATTGGCTCCTTCAATCCTTTTCTTGCCACCGTCCCACACTCACCACTCTTGATATACTGGCTTTCCAACCTCTAATAATGCATTACCAGTCTTGCCTGCTCCTACATTCCATCCCTGAGTGCTACTGTAATATCATATATCAACTGGACAGGCCTGAATCCCTATATAGAATCATGTATACATTTGCTCAGCTCTTGCCTCGACTCTTGCTGCTCTATGGCAATTTATTTATCCAGCTTTTATTGATTTGCTGGTATCCTCCTTGCCTGTAGCCACACATATACTTGAAAATATAGGGTTTTCAAGAAAAAATATTTTGGGTTTGAGAAAAGAAACAATTTTGAATTCCATATTGCTTTGATTTAAGATATAATTTGTTAATCACAAAAGAATAGCAGAAGAGATATAAAGCATATTATTTATTCAACCAATAGACAATATTTTTTCGTATAATTTTTAAACTCCTTGTTTAAAATGCTCCACAATGCTCCACAGATGGGAAAAAAACACTAGGAAATAGGAACTACAATTCATTCGGTTTCTTATTAATTATCTCATGTTATCTATTTCATGTACTTATGTCATTGCTTACCTACAATGTAAGGTTCTTGTTCACAGAACAAAATAGACTCTGGAACCAAAATGTCTCTGTTTGAACACTGAGTTCAGTACATAGTGGTGGCATTAATGCAGGTGGCATTATCTGTGTGACAATAAGAAAGTCACTTAACTGCTTTATGCTTCCATTTCTTCTTTTTTTTAAAAAGAAAGCACTATATAATGGCAATAATATTGTGGAAATTAAATGATCTAATGCATGTAAAGTGCCCAGTATATTATCCAACACAGAAAAAAATCACACAATATATTTGCTGAAATTATTGCTATTATTGTTATTATTACTGAGTTGATAGTGGGTTGCTCAATAAATACAACTCAGTTGGAAAGTAAAATGATCCACCTTCATCAAATCACGACTGCTTCATTATAGTCATCATGACCCATCAGTAGATACAATTTTTCATCCAAATTGGGACACTTTTGAGAATTTAACAGGATCCTTTAATATTTATGCTGCAGCAGCAGAAATATTCTGTATTTGCCCACTAAAAATCAGGATGTATGCTCACCCTACCATAAAAAATGTGTTTATGGAGTCTTTTTCCAATAGTCCAAGTTAATAGCCCTGTGCTCTTTTATTCCAAATTGGTTTTAAAGATATAATCACTTAACAGGTGGCCAGAAGTTAACATTGCCTATGATTTTATTATTTAGCATGAACTACAATACCAAATTTTTAACTTTAAATCAGTGATTGTTAACGGCTACTTATTCGTTGGTGTTCTTGTAATGGGAGATTTTTATGCATGGTTTGTTTATAAATGAAAACCTTGTCCAAAGCATCTGGGAAATCAAATGGTGAATTCCATAGCCAGCATTGGGAGGTCCAGATTTCTGTCATTCCTGCATGATATTATCTAGAAGCATCCAGGTATGTCTATCTTACTTTTATATTCCTCCTGCATATTTTTTGGTCTTTCTGGTCTTCTTTTAGATTAAATGTCTCCCTGATGGTAAAGACCAGATCCTGAAAAAAAGACACTGACATGTAACTCTCCAGTTAAGAGTAGAAATGTAGAATAGGATCATACCAAATGGGGTCTTATTAGTTCTGTCTTTATTCCAATCTCCTTTCTCCTGCCTTCCTATTCTGTTACTTTAAGCACAAAACACAATGAGGGCTTAAAAAATATTTGTCAAGAGATAATACCAAACTGACATTGGAATTTTTTTTATTATAAGCATTAAAAAATACAATCAACTCATACTCGCCTTGTTTTCTGTAGAATAATTTTCATTCCTGTCACATTGAATGAATGGAGCAATGAATTCTCTGAGTCTCCATATACAATTTTCCTAAAGGGGTTATTCATTTACGATGCCAAAAATGAAAGGAAAACAAATGATTTTTTTTTTTACAATGGCCTACTTCAGTGAAATGCCAAAAGGCCATTTCATTTTAACTAGTAATTTATAAATTTTGAAAAATGCCTTCCCTCTCTCTGTACCTTGATTCTGTGCTGACTACAACCCCAACACCATCAACACAACAAAAAGGAGAGAAAATGAGTAGCAGCTTTTGTCTCTGCCCCAGATTCTTATCTTTGACATCATTGCTAAAACATCAGGGGAAAATTTTCCTCCAAACAAGTGCTGTCCTGGGGGCTAGTTGAAGCTTTCTATGGAGCGAAAAAATATTTGCAGACCCATCATAAGGAAATCAGAGATAGGTGACTTGTGTTTTCCTATTAGCTTCTTGCAGAAATAGATCCAGCTTCTTCATCCAGTGTTAAGGATTATCATCAAAAGCAAAATGTAGGTTTTCAGATTTTTTTATTTGTAACAAAATATGTTTTCCCTGTCTGTGTAAATAAATCTACTGATCCCGCTGATGGAAAGCCATGTTCCTGGAATTGTTTTTACCTGTAATACAGTTGAAATTATGGTCCTCCATCAGCAGCCTTTCTTTGGGTTTCCCTTGCGGACAACTACAAAGCTTTCAAGGATAATGGCTGGTTTTAAGGCCACTATGCACATAGTCATCCCACTGTTAGAGCTCATAACATACTGTACTCATGGCAGCATCTCAGCTCTTGAACATGTCAATGCTGTAATGATTTGTAAAGAATAGAGCACCCAGGCAGGTGATACTGGGACCAACTGACAAATTCAGAAAAAATAAACACACACACACAAACAAATAGTTACTTACATCCATCCCCTAACTTACTGTCTTGAGCATTAGAAATTTCCTATCTATGCACAACTTCTTGATAAGAATGAAAATCCTTATTCTTTACCTGTGTACAATCAATTCTTTATACAGATTATGGTATACAGTAAGGTCTAGATAAGTATATAATGAAAAGATATGGGAACTCGTACCCTTAGGTCAGCCCCTAAACAAAACATTATCCAGCTTCTCCTACATTCTCATTCTATTCCTGACCACCTCCAGCTCATTTTTCTGACTTGAGGTAAAATGTTTCCTTCTCTGGGAAATCTTTCCTATACCCCCAACCAGATTAGGCACTCCTGCCATTTGCTTCAAAACACTGCCTACCTCTCTCATTTGTAACTGCTTGTGGAACCAGAGCTGTTACAGTTTAAACTACACAAGACTATCTGAGACTCATTCAGTGTACAGCCTCCAAAGTACAGGTATGGCTCTTCTTGTCCATCACTCACTTGGTTTTCAGATTCTCTCTGTTGGATGTGTAGGTGTCCTGGTATATAATCTGTGTTTGGGAGAAGGGATATTTAATAGGATTGAGGATATACTAAAGGCACAAGCAATGGAAGGTCACATGGCAGAGGGAGAAAGGGAGAGAGAAGCTCAGCTTCAATTTCTAACTATCTAGAATCTTGTGATCGAATGTCTGATATTTTAATATCAGTATATTTTGAGTCATTTCAAAAAACATTTTGATTATAATTATAGAAGGAGGATGATTGTTTGGAATCTCTCAAGATGTTATCCTGGCCCTCAGGTGGGTATGTATCCAGAGGATTTGAATGAAGGCCCAGCCAAGTCTTCTGGACTACTGCCCACACACACACTTGGGACTCCTAGCTAAAGCAATGAGTCCAGTTCCAAGGGTACAACATTCCAAGGAACATAGTATAGAGCCTTGACCATTGGAGCTCTGAATCTTCCCTGAATTACTCCCAGGAAACTGAAACAGGGCCCACTGCCTGTGGACTCATACTCTTTTATCATTCCCCAATATTTGAAAATGTTCTCTTCCATCCTCTAATCCCCAGCTTCAGAGGTATGATCCTCTCTTCTTTCCCCTCTGGGGTACTCAGCATAATTTCTTTCTTAAAATTAAACCTTCCAAAAACCTGGGAGAGAAAAATAAAGAGAATGAAAGACATTAACTCTCATTAAATTAGATTCTTCTTTACCAGGAAAAAGAAAACACAAATTAATATCTCAATAAAGTATCCTAACTTAGTGTGCAAGAAACAAACATAGTTGCACTGAAATATAATAGCAAGGTGGAGCTTATAAAAAGTCAGACAAGGCCTACCTGAAGACTGAACAATGCAAAGAAGCCACCTATGAACAGAGCAGGGCTGGGGAGCACTCCCGGCACGGAAGCTACTAGGTGGAAAAGCCGGCAGGTGGACCAGTGCCTGGAGGGCTTCCAGAAGGAAAGACTAGTTTGAATAAAACTTAGGAGATGGTGCAGAGAATGTTAGAAAAATCAAGTTGGAGAGACAAAAACAGGAAATCTTTCCAAATATTAATCATTTATGTTATCCATCTGGCAATATCTCATGTAATCCTCACAACTGGCTTTCATTAAGAATCTTCTTTGTAACTACCACAAAGTTATAATTTCTGCCTTCAAGCTGTACATATTCTGGAGAAGAGTTGCAATGAAATATGTAGTAACAACATTGCATTGAAGTTAAATGACATAAGCACAAGGAGTGAATAAAATATAGATGAAGGGCACGAATCCAGACCAGGCAAGACCAAGGAGACTTCCTAGAGGCAGTGCATTTGGGATGAATCTTAGGGACTCTTTCAGGCAAAGAGGGCAGGACATCTTGTTTCATGAGATTCACATGTACAAGGGATCAAGGGATGAGGGTTCCTGACGCACTTAAGAAATACTGGAAGGGCTCTCACAGATATCAGTAGTATTGTTCCTTCAGATTCAGTTAATTCATGACTTGGTATAACATAAATTCTGGGGTCAGTCCTGGAACAGTTGGAGTCCTGAAGCTTTCATTTATTAGCTTACTGACAATGGCAGTTTCCTTAACTCCTGTGTCTTATTTCTTCATCTATGAAATGGGGATAGTAACCAACCTCCTAATGTCATTGCTATGATGAAATCGGAAAATCAAGATAAGGAACTGGCAAATGAATATATCATACCATGGATTTCCTATGCTTAAAAATAGTCACAAGCACATTCTAAAATATTATTATTTATTTTTCTTTATTTCTTTTTAAATCATACTCCAATCTTATATTATAGCATATCATGACATAAGGTTGGGAATCTTTACCTCTTTAATCACCACCATATATTTTAGTGCCTAAGATAGTAGGAACTGAATAACATCTGTTGGACCAATCAATAAGTTAGTTGATTCAAGAAATACCAACTTGTATCCGGAGGAGAACAAAGGAAGAAACAGTTGTTCTTAGCTAGTATCCTTACATATCATACCTGCAATATATTGGACTTAACAATTCATGACTTATATGTCTAGTCCATTCTCACACTGCTATAAAGGACTGCCTATGGTGGCACATGCCTGTGGCAGAATCCACACTTGGAGCTTTCCTCTACTTGTCAGACCCACAGTGAATTTTTTTCTTCACAGTTTGTTGCATGTTTATGTGCAATTATAAAATGATGTGTAAATTATAAATGAAAGAGGTTTAATTGACTCACAGTTCGGCATGGCTGGGGAAGTGTCAGGAAACATACAATCATGGCAGAAGGGCAAGCAAATATGTCCTCTTTCACATGATGACAGGAAACAGAAGTACTGAGCAAAACGGGAAAAAGCTCCTTATATAACCATCAGCTCTCATGAGAATTCACTCACTATCATGAGAACAGCATGAGGGTAACCGCCCCCATGATTCAATTACCTTCCACCAGGTCCCTCCCATGACATGTGGGGATTATGGGAACTATAATTCAAGATGAGATTTGGGTGGGCACACAGCTAAACCATATCAAGAAGCAAGGTTTAGTTTAAAATGTAATACTTGAGTATCCATTTTTTTATATCCTTACACAGTCAGATTTAAAAGTCTATCCTAGGCCAGGCATGGTGGCTCACACCTGTAATCCCAGCACTTTGGGAGGCCAAGGCAGGCAGATCACCTGATGTTAGGAGTTCGAGACCAGCCTGACCAACGTGGAGAAACCCCGTCTCTACTAAAAATACAAAATTAGCCTGGCATGGTGGCACATGCCTATAATCCCAGCTACTCGGGAGGCTGAGGCAGGAGAATCACTTGAATCTGGGAGGCGGAGGTTGCCATGAGCCGAGATCACGCCATTGCGCTCCAGCCTAGGCAACAAGAGTGAAACTCCATCTCAAAAAAAAAAAAAAAAAAAGCCCTAAAGCTTTTTCATGCACTACTCCTGCATGAAACCAACTCTCCCAGAACCTAGTCACAACTTCATCTTGTTAAGACCTTTTTTGATTTCTCATCTGTAAGATGTATTATTTCTTCCCCATGGAAAATTACCAGTGAGACTCATTAATGTTCTAGCCTCCAGCCTGACCTCCTTTCCTGAGATTCATGAGGATGCTGTGTGAATGCAGCAGACAGAGAAAACAGTTCACTGAAAGTCTTGTTTAGGGTAACCCTCTGCTCCCTTTGCATGAGTTACTGTGAGATTTCTTTGCCTTTTTGTTTCTTTTGTTAACATTTTTTTCTAACCCTAAAAAAAAAAAAGATAGATTTCAAATCAAAAAGGTTCCATACCTACATTAGTATGTGTTTTCTATTGTATATATTTTGGTTTTATGTTTCTCAAGAAAATAAAAACTCTTGAGCACCCTAGGCAAGTTCTATATATAGTTGTGAAGTGGGCAAAGTTTACCTCTGATTTTCCTCCCATTATGTCTGCAGCCCTCCCTCATATGCTGTGGGCTCCTCAAACCCTGACTCTAACTTTAGCTACTCAAGTTCTCTTTCACCAATTCCAGCATAGGTTTGCTGTCCCCACTCATCAGCCTATTCTTTACATCCCTGTCCTTCTCACTCATTTGTTCATTTATCCATTCTACAAATCTTTCTGAGAACCTACTATGTGCCAGACACTGCGCTAGATATTCAGGATACAACAGTAAGCAAAATACCGCTACTCTAGTGGAATTGCATTTGTTAAGGGACATGCACAGAAAGCAAGTAAGTAAAATAATTACAAACTGTGGTAATGCTCTGAAGAAACATACAAGGAGGCAAGAGTGAAAATAATAGAAGGATGCTTCAAGGAAGTCAGATAAACCTTTTTGAAATCGAAATAGTGGTAACAGGCCAGCCATGAATGCTGGAGCCAGCCAGTTTCAAACTTCCTATTAATTTTAATGAATAATTTTATACTAAAATTGTACTCTTGAAATGATTTAAGAGTGTTGGCTTGGGAGTCATAAAAGGCAGTGTTCACATCTAGGTTCTGACATTAGCTATATCTTCCTTTAAAATGTGGATATTAATAACTAGCCCAAAGGTAGGAGTTAAGAATTAAATGAGATAATGAATGTATAGCACCTTTAACCAATAAGTGCCTATTTTATTAGCTAGCTATTATACAAAACTAGTCAGAAACATATTGACTTAAAACAGATGCTGATGTGTATACTGGTCAGCTGAAGACAGACTGGCCTAGACCAGACATTACGCTGCTTGAGCTCTGGAATTCTGCATTTATGTCATTATAGAGTCAAGACTGAAGGGATAGCAGCTTCCTTGGGAAAGTATGGCAATGTAAGAGATCAAGGCCAGTCATGCAATCACATTTCACATCTTTTAACATTCCTCTGGCCAAAGCAAGGCACAAAGCTGAGCCCAAAGTCAAGGGAATTATATCCTGCCCACCATGAGTCTCAAGCAAATGACATGCCAACCCCAGTATGTAAATATTTTTAACATAATTTAACCTACCACAATTACTGTGGTTGATAATAACCTAATATGTTTACCTTACTCAGGAATGTCTACATTTTCATGAGAGTGTTAACACAGAAAAACAAATAAATGGAGTCTACAGCAAATGATTACTATAGAGTAAGAAATAGTTGTTTTATTCAATAATTCACTGACCATATCTCCATAATCTATTAATTTTATACATTTTAAAATTAGTACTCTATTGGATTTGTCCCAGAAGGTCACAGTTGTATTTTCCTTTTAGAATCATTATTATAGAATGACTGAGATTAAAACATTTTTCACTGGTTGATTCTAATGTAGACTTGATTTTTTCAAAAGTGACTTATATATGTATAGACTAACAACAACAGAGTACTAGAGCAACAGAGTCCATTTAATTATGCTTAGGAACCACATCAAGTCCTGAGTGATCAAGAAGCTTGTGTGCAATCCTTCCATGTAACTTCAAGCCAACCACTCAGACTCATTATTTTACAGAAGAGGAAAAGAAAAAAATGGAGAATCAACCACATAGATAATAACCATCAGGAGCTGAGACATACTCCTACTCTCCCTGGGAGTACAGATACTAAAATACATTATAGCCTAATTCCTGATGAAATAAATCCAGCCAAATTGCCTTATATTGGTGCCAAGAGAGTTCAGGGAGAATGGTTTCCTGCATGCCAAAATCCAAGCCTGAACAGTAGCTTTCTGGGGCTCCGTTCATGGTGCACTAGAGCTTCGGAATCACAGAAAGAGCTGAAAAGTCGTCTGGAGACAAAGAAATTACCCCTCCCATACTGTGCTTGCTTTTATAAAAGAACAAGTAGGGCCTAAAGTGAACAAAATTGCCAAAAATCATATCTGAGTTTTCATTCACAGGCCTTTGAGGGCCTGTTTATCCTGGGGATGGAAATTGACTTTATAAGGTACTAAGTTGGAATCACTTTATGTTTGATCTCAATAAAGATGTGTTAATTTTCATTATTCCTCAACCATGACTGAGGAGAAAAATCAGCATCATACTGTTTAATTATGCTCAAGGAAATAACTTGCCTGCTTAAAAGTCTCTGACTCCATGTCTCTTCCCCACCAGCCCTGTTCTAGAGATGCTTTAAATATACAAAGCAAAAGTTATTTTATATTGAGAAGACAAAGACAACATCAAAAAGGACATTTTTGGAATATCTGAGTTTTTAATAGCTGTTTTCTGAGAGAACGAATTGGTAGTTTCTGTTTTGGTCCATTGCCATATTTTGTTCTTTTTATTTTTCCAGATCAGAAAATACATACTTGAGTTTTTGTGTTAACCTGAAACATACACCTAATAAGGTTAAGGCAAATTTGTGAGTATAACAAATTAGTGTGTGTGTTTGTTACAGGTATCTGGTAAAGTTAGGAAGTCTAGCCAGGAATGAAACTGCAGAAATTGCCTGTCACTAAATGAGGAAAAGGCTGATGAGCCATCTCAAGCAGTTTGAATTTTCTCCCCAGGACACTATGAAGCTACTGTGTAAGAAGTCTAGAAAATTCCTCAAAGGATAATGGAATGGGTATATAATATGATGTCACTGTGAGTTGAACTAAGATGTTTGTTATGACCTTAAAAAGCTATTACATGGGATAAAAATGAATTTAAAAGAGCTCTTGGAGACAGAGGCTCCTTAAGGGAGGAGACAGCTGGGAATAATAACACCCAGCTGTGAGGCCTCACTCCTACCCTGTTAAGGCAGTTAGACCCTATACCCACACTAGGGTCTTAGATCACCAATTCTTCCTTTTACAAAGTAAGTGTCACAACCACTACTTACCATCGTTGGGAGAGTTAAATGAAACAATGCATTAATGTACAAAACCATGTTTTGTAATCTGTCATATGCTAATCCATCAGTAAAACCTGTCAGCTCTACCTTCAGATCCAGAATCTGACCACTTTTCACCACTTGTGTAGTCCTCATGCTGGTCCAAGCCACCTTCAACTGTGACTGGAGTTTTGCAATTACCTCCTTAGAGGCTCTCTGCTTCCACTCTTGCCTGGATCTCCAACTCCCTTCAGCCTATTCTTTACAGTGTGACTGGAGAGACACTTTTAAAACATCTGTCAGAACATGTCACTCCTCCATTCAAAAACCTACCAGTGGCTTCCCACTTTCACTCAGAATAAAAGCCAAAGTCTTTACATATGTGTTCTGGCCACCTCACAGCCCCCACTACTCTGATTTTATCTTCTTCATGGGCTTTCTTCCTGTTCACCAAACAATCCAAATATGTTCTGGTCTTTGTGACATTGCACTTGCTGCTCCTCTGCCTGGAATTATCTTCCTACAGAAGATGTAGAAGTGGCTTTGGGCACTCTGGGCAATGAGCAGAGGCTGAAAGAATTTGGAGGAGCAGGCTAGAAAGGGCCTGGATTATCGTGAGGGCTTAGAAGACAAGACTGGGGAAAGTTTGAAACTTTTTAGATATTCGTTACGTGGTCATGACTAGAATGCTGATAGAAATATGGACAGTAAAAGCCATTCTAAGGAGGTTTCAGATGGAAGTGAAGAACAAGATATTGAAAACTGGAGCAAAGCCTATCCTTCTTGTAAACTGGCAAATAAATTGGCTGAACTGTGTCCAAAGGAATAATTTAAAGGCAGAGCTTATACTTAAAATGGAGGCAAAGCAGAAAGATGTGGCAAACTTAGCCTTGTCACATAAAGAGTGAAAAAGTATGTTCAGGAGAGGAAACTAAGGGTGTAGTCCAGTGAACATTTGCTAAACAGAGCAGCGTGGAAAGAAGGGAGCCAGGTGATAGTCTTCAAGACAACAGAAGAAAGACCACAAAGGCATTTCAGAAATCTTTGAGGCTGCCCCTCGTATCACTAAGCCCAAAGGTCTAGGGGGAGCAGAATGATTTCAAGAAACAGGCCTAGAGTGCTCTCAATGACCTCACTGCCCAAGATCATCTTGAGACCCTTCTCAATGAAACCCAGCACAGTGCTCTGTGGCCATCCCAGCCATGGTTCAAGGGGTCCAGGTACAGCTCCAGAAAGTATAAATTATGAACCTTGATAATGTACATGTGGTACCAATTCTACAGGCTTATAGAAAGCAAGAGCTATAGAGGTGTGGCAGCCTCTACCCAGATTTCAAAATATCATGGAAAGCCTGGGGTCCCAGGCAGACTTGTTGCAGAAGCAGAGCCACTGAAGAGAGCCCCTGCTAGAGTAATGCCAAGCAGAAATGTGTGGTTGAAGCTGCCAAATAGTCCTCACCTGGGCAATTCTTAGCAGAGCTGTGGGAATGAGGCCATTGCTGAGTCCCCACTAGGGCAATGCCTAGTACAGCTGTAGGAGTGGAGCTGCCACTGGGACCCCAAATCTGTGAACTCATAGGCAGCATGCAATGCCTGCCTAGGAAAACTTCAGGTACTTAACTCTAGCTCATGGGATCAGCCATGTGGGCTTCACTCAGCAAAGCCATAAGAGCTGTGCTGCCAGAGGCCCTGGGGGCACAACACCAACTCCAATATGTCCAGGAGGTGGCACATAAAGTAAAAAAATGATTCTTCTCTAGCTTTAAGATGTAATGCCTGCCCTGCTGCGTTTTGGACTTGCTTGGGTGTGTTACCTCTTTCTGTTGGCCTACTTCTCTCCTTTTGAATGGGTATGTCTTACCCTTTGCCTGTATACCACCACTGTATCTTGAAAGTTGATAATTTTTTTGTAATGTTAGGGCTCACAGATGGAACTCTGGATTTTGGACTTTTGAGTTGGTGCTGGAATGAATTAAAACTCTGTGACTATGGCGATGGAATGAATGTATTTGTACATGAGAAAATTTTTTGTTTTAGGGGGCTAGAAGCAGGATGCTATGATTTAAATATCCTCCCCAAAACTCATGTTGAAAGTTAATCCCCAATATGGCAGTATTGAGATGTGGGGCCTTTAAGAGGTGGTTGGATCATGAGGACTCTGCCCTCATGAGTGGATTAAATCATTTACGAATTAATGAATTAATGGGTTGATGGATTAATGGGTTATCATGGGAGTGGAACTGGAAGCTTTATAAGAAAAAGTAGAGTCCTGAGTTAGAATGTTAGCACACTCATCTGCCTCACCATGAAATGTCCTGTGAGGCCTTGGATCTCCGTAGAGTCTCCAGCAAGAAGGCTCTCACAAGATGTGACCCCTTGATCTTAGACTTCTCAGTCTCCATAACTGTAAGAAATAAGTTCTTTTTATTTATAAAATACTGTTTCAGGTATTATGTTTTAAGCAACAGAAAACAAACTAAGACAGACCTTAACAGTAAGACTTCATCAGATCAGTCTATATTAAATAAAGGAATTCCTTCATATTGTTACCAAATGCAATTCTTAAATGTCTATTATGATGCTAACTTGGAGTTGGCTTTTGTTTATTCTCTCTTTTCAGATCTTCTTACTAGAAAAGTAACTTTGTGTTAGGAAGTCCTAGATTACAGTATTCAATTTACATCTCTAAATTCCTGTCTAGCTCTATTATTTTGATACCCTTTAGCGCCTCTTCATATTACATCTGTACAGTGCTATACTTTCAGAATTTCCTCATGCAAAAAAATTATGGGTCTGCTCTGTGCACCCCCTGATAGCCTCATCCTTTTTTTTTTAGCTCAGTCTCACCTGATTGTTTTGAAATATCCAGTTATCCGCAGATTAATCTGATCCTCTTATGGAACTAATGAAGGTCAGCCAGGCAGGAGACCCACAGTCTTCATAAAATAATAATAATAAATTCCACACTCCCCATGCCCCCTATTTTATTTTACTTTTCTCTGTTACGTGTGTCACATCTGTTACACTGTATATTTATTGCTTTATTTATTGCTCATCTTCCTTTTCTAAGATACAGGCCAGGAAAAGAACTCTGCTTTGTTCACTGAAGCACCTCTATTGCATGGGACAGCAGACACAATAAATACTCCATAAATATTTGTTAAAAAGATTTTAAGTAAATGGATAAATATAAACTATGAATGGAAATTTTCAGGAAGTCTTTATGATAGCAATTAGATTTTATAAGCCTTTATATGTAACATCCTACCCCTTTAAAATTACCCGTCTCTTCTTCTGTTTTATCTTTTCTTTGCAATTGCCTTGGAGATCAACTTTGAAAGGGAAATTAAAGTGCACACACACAAACACACACTCCCAGAGACACAGAACAAGATCAACATTTTGATGTACCAGTTATAGGATGCTAAAAATATAACAAGCACTGGCCAGGCGCGGTGGCTCATGCCTGTAATCCCAGCACTTTGAGAGGCCGAGGCGGGTGGATCACGAGGTCAGGAGATCGAGACCATCCTGGTTAACAAGGTGAAACCCCATCGCTACTAAAAATACAAAAACAAACAAAACAAACAAACAAAAAAAAACTAGCCAGGCATGGTGGCAGGCACCTGTAGTCCCAGCTACTCGGGAGGCTGAGGCAGGAGAACGGCATGAAGCAGGGAGGTGGAGCTTGCAGTGAGCCGAAATCGCACCTCTGCACTCTAGCCTGGACTACAGAGTGAGACTCAGTCTCAAAAAAAAAAAAAAAAAAAAAAAAAAAATCACACACTGTGCTAAGCATTTTATATGGATGCTCCCATAGTCTCTCTAGTAAAAACAGTGAATAGCTTTCCGAAGGGCTCCACAGAGAACAGATTTGAACGAGGCAGTCAGACCCTACAATGAGGCTTTTAACTGACATGGCATCTACCTTAGTCTTCATCAGTCTTGCAATCTCCTCTTGAATACATAGCAATAACCCAGTGCATTTGTTTTCATGATGGTGTAATATGTCTCACAGTGATAACTCACAGTGAGCTATGGAATCATTAGCAGCTAGGGCTTCCCCATATATGTTGTTTGTTCTGTTAGATTTGGGGAAAATGAGAGGATTTAACAGCATATACTACATTTAACCAGGATGCAGAAAATTAATAACCTTGGAATTCAGTAAAACTACGATGAAAATATCATTTAACTAATTAATTCTTGTGCTGGAATTATATTTGTCAGCCATTTGTAATTGGGGAAAAGATAAAGGCTTTCTATGGACTGAAGAGAAGACTGAGAGGCAACTGTGTTAGGAAAGTTAGAGAGCTCTTCAGCCAGAAATGTGAGACTACTTGAGCAGGAGAATGGGGGAAGAGCAGAGATTGAGGCAGGAGAGGAGAATGAGGGAAGAAGGAAGATTTCAGAGAGGTTTTGAAGAGATGTAACCAATAAAATGTTCTGAGTTAATGGCTGGGGGAGAGAAGTGGTGAAAAAATGGGAAGCAACTCAACGGCCCAAGAGGTTTCTACTTGTGTCTGGATGGGCGGTTGGATGGTATCTTTACTTGAGCTAAGCAGATCCTGTCTAGTAATGTCAGTTTCATTGATATTAACTAGTTATCTAAGAGTTAATAATCTAGTTACAAGTTCACCATGCTGCACTATCCTGAAAATTTTGGTTTATTCACATAAATATTATTAAAATATCTGTTCAATGTTAACTAAAATCTAGGTACCTTTTGTCTACTCATTCCTCTTATCTACCAGTCTTATAACTGGAAATAGTTACTTTATAACATAACAGTATAGTATCATACAAGAAAATGTAATGTATAATGTAATATATAATAATCCCTGTTATTACTAGCTAACCAGTATTGAGCACTTACTATGCGCTGCACACATTGTCTGTTTCTAGCCTCACAATAAATGTATGAGTTAGATGGGATTGAAGTAAGGCTAAGTAACTTGTCAAGTTCATATGTAAGTAGAAACCAAGATTTAAACTAATGTAATTTGAATCTAGACTCCAAACCCCTAACAAGTAAAGTATCTTGCCTTTAGGTTTGCTTTTTTTACTGTCTCCCAAATCATTTGTTAAATTATGAGAGACTTTTCAACATCTATAACTATTTTTCATGTAATTTCCACTAATTATACTTGCATTAATATATGTACAGACAAAACACCATTTTTAAATATGTGAAAATCAAGCACATTGTTTTAGTGCATTCAAATAAATTGGAATTCTATGGATTAGCAGCTTAATAAAATAAGAATATTTCTTTTTATTCTTTTCTAAATTGCTTATTTTTTTCTTATCATTTTTTGTGATGGAAATTCTCACGCTTAAATATTTGCCTTGATACACATAATTAAATTCAGAACAATTCAACTTTAAATGGCTAAATCTTGCCAACACTAGATTTAATGCATAAACTGCTTGGATGGACTAAAATGGCATATAATTTTTGAATATCATTACTGAAACTCTACTGTCTGCTGCCTGAGCCTACTGTGCCAATTTGATAGATTTTTAAAAGAAAAAGCTCTTTGATTTGGAAAGACACAGCAAAAAATTGACAGGCATGAATTTGGCATTTTGTCACTCAAGTGAATATGATAATGATGGTATCATTGGGCAAAATAATAATGTGACAGTTTCATATAATGAAGGAACACTTCTGTGCCAGAGAATTTAAATGTCGAGCACCTGGATTCCCAGATGTTTACCAGTTTCAGTCACGCAAAACCCTCTACTAACCTGTGCTCCTTGAATAATAATTTTGAAGGCATTGGGTAGTTATAGAGCAAAGGCCGAAAGATATAATCATTGCTGGTATAGGGGGAAGTAAATTCCCTCATTCATTTGTTAATCTGTATTTACTCAATTAGCATATCCTAATTTGGATTACTGTAGAAAAACAGGAAATGGGGTTGTAACCTTTATCCTCAGATACTTTTTAAGTATTCCTTTGGAAAGGAGGCTTTCATCTCTTATCCATATGTAGTTCTTCAGATGTAAACAGGAGGGAGGGGAGTGGAAGGAAGGGGAGGGGAGGGGTTTTCCTGTTAGGATTGGATCCTCCCTCTCCCCAATTTAGAAACAATCTCATTCTCCCCCTGTTGTCCCATGATTACAAGTTTACAGAAGCCTTGAGATTTGTATGGAAGCCAAGTTCCTGAGTGTCTTGGTGTTTATTCACTCACTTATTGTGATTCAAAGGTGTCTTGGCACATGGTGGAACAGGTGAAGTAATTACTAAGCTTCCTCCTTCCTTGTCCTTAGAAGGACAACATCCTGCCTTATTTTTAGTTAAGAGGCACAATATAATAGGTAAGCAATTTTGACCTGTTGAGAATCAGCTTTGCTCAGGGAGTGGTGAGTCGTTTTTGTTCAGTTCTTCAAAGCAATCACGTGGCACACACCTGATTACTGACAGTAAGCATGTATGGTACCAACTTCCTTCTGCCCTTTACAGAATGACCTTCTCACATAGCGAGTTCTAAATTCCAGTTCTCTAAAAGATTCATGTAAATTCAGAAGACACCTAAGTAATCCTGATGGTAACAAATCATTTCATTGATCATGCATGCAGCAGTGGTTCAATCTTGGCTGCCCCTCAAGATCACTTGGAGAGCCACAAGAGCAAGGATTACTGGGTCCCTCCTCCAAAGATTCTGCTTTAATTGGTCTGGGTTATGGCCCAGGATTCAGCATATTTCAAAGATCCTAGGTGATTCTAATGTGCAGCCAAAATTGAGCTTTTCTGGTCAAGAGGCTTAGAAACAACTCAGTCAACAGGTGCTCAGTATTTGAATCACCTTCTGGACATTGGTTGTTATTTTCCACATGTATACTGACTTCACTAAGTTAATTACTTATTTAAAATTCTCAGAGCACAGCAAAGCACTCTCTGTGAATATCAATTTGTTGAGGAGTCCTGCTGTAGGGCAAAATATTTGATTTTTGTTTATGTTTTAAAAAATCAATCTAAGCTTATTTTAAAGACATTTAGAAAGGACATCCAAGTTTTCTCTCTTAGGACCACTTTCTACTATTGTTATTTGTAGAAGTAAAATTAAAAAAAAAAAAAAAAACTTTTTTCTGGCTGTTAGGTAGAATAATTTTAATGTATAAAAATTATAAATGCTACCAATTGGTTTTGTGTTCTTAATACAGTGAAAAAAGGTGACTTACCTACTTTGATTAGGTTCCTTATCATCCTAGAAGCTGGGCCTGAAACTGTGACGTTCAAGGGAATAAAAAGACAAACAAGCAGTCCCGGCTTTATATAGAAGTCAAAGAATTTCTAGATGTAAATAAAGAGTTTATGTTTAAAGAAAAGTTCACACTTCATCTATAGGCATTCCTATCTTAAAAATGAAAATTGTACTTGAATGATAAATGTTGGCATTTGATTTAAAAATGTCTCTTGAATTCAGAAAACTTGGCATCTGATATTTGTAGCCAGATGTCTAGGTCCAAGTATCTTGTAGTATTATCTCAATATCTGGATCCTTTCCTGATTCAAAGAATTAAAACTCTGAAATAAATTGAAATTCAATGTATGTAATGTGTTTTGCTTAAGTGAACGGCATCTTATATGTTTTTCAGATTTTCTTAGGCTTAAGATTGCATCATTTCCATTTTTTTGTTTTGTTTTTGTTTTGTTTTGTTTTGTTTTTTGAGACGGAGTCTCACTCTGTTGCCCAGTCTGGAGTGCAGTGGCATGATCTCAGCTCACTGCAAGCTCCGCCTCCGGGGTTCACGCCATTCTCCTGCCTCAGCCTCCCAAGCAGCTGGGATTACAGGCACCCGCCACCATGCCCAGCTAATTTTTTGTATTTTTAGTAGAGATGGGTTTTCACCTTGTTAGCCAGGATAGTCTCAGTCTCCTGACCTTGTGATCCACCTGCCTCGGCCTCCCAAAGTGCTGGGATTACAGGCATGAGCCACATTGCCCGGCCGCATCATTTCAAATTTTTAAGCCCAGGATAAATTAATTCAGGATTCATTTATAAATAATCCTATGGACTTTCCAAGTTTTTCTAGAAAAATTCACAAGTTATAGGTATACATGACTGAGCCTAGAGAAAGGCAGAGATGTACCTCAACCTGTCCTGCCTAAGAGGTCACTCCAGAGTCAGAGGCCAGTACTTAGGACAGTAGGAGAAAGGATATCCTGAGAGACTGAGTAATGAGGAAATTGAGCTTCCCTCAGCTTTGTCTGGGACCTGATTTTAAGCTTCTGATACTAAGGCCAGACAATCAGTCTTGGTTCAAATGTTGCCAAGACTAGAAAGCCTCATATCTCCACACTATATCTACCTCTTCTATGATATTTAGGGTCATTTGCCACGTGTTACTGTGACTTATATCAGCTTATAGCTCTCCTATTAGATTACTTAAATAATCTGAATATTTAGCCAACATACTGTCATAACCCTTTCCTTTAATATATGAACCAAATATTCTGCCTCTAAAGTATATCCTGATTCCCTCACCTTCTTTCCAATTCCACTGCTACCATCTCAGTGGAAATACTGCATTCAATAAGGCAGATGAGGAGCTGCTCTCACAAAGCTTACATTCTAGTGGAAGGAGACAGACTTTCCTTTAAGCCCTTTGCAATATTTCTGAGGGATAATCAGGCTAGGTATTACATCCATCTGATGATATACAGCTCTGAATTATCGTTTCCTCTAAATGCGCTCTGACACAGCGTCTTTCCTCATGATCTCCTCTTGTCCGCTCTTGCCATCCTCTTACCTCCACTCAATCTATTTTTAACACAGTAGTTAAGTAATCTTTGCTCTTTGATCACATTGTTTCTCTTCTTAATTACCTCCATTCTCTTCTCTTAGAATAAAACCCAAGTTCTTCACCACAACCCTTCTCCCCAGCCTGACTTGACATCTTTTCTTCCACCTCTAGGCCTCATTTTAATGTCTCAAATTTGCTAAACTTGTAGCCATTTCAAGAGCCTTTGAACTTGTCTTTCCTTGTGCTTGGAAATTGGTTTTTGTCCATGTATTCCACATATCAGTGCATGTTATCTATTACTGTGTGACAAATTATTCAAAATCTAGTAGTATGACACAATAAATTTTATTGTATTTGGGCAGGGGTGGGGGTCAGAAATTTGGGAACAACTTTGTTGAGTGATTCTGGCTTGAGGTCTCTCATGAAGGTGAAGTCAAGATGTCAGTGAGGGTTGCAGGCATCTGAAGGCTTGACTGGAGCTGAAAGATCTACCTCCAAGATGGTTCACATATGTAGCTGCTGGCTGGAGGCTTCAGTTTTGCTCAATTTTGGCAAAAGGTCTTAGTTTCTTACCACGAAGCCTTCTCCTCAAAGTTGATTGAGTGTCTTCCCAACATGACAGCTAAGTGTCCCCCAGAGTGAATAATCAGAGTTAGAGAAGAAGCCACAATGCCTTTTATGACCTAGTCATGCTTTCACTATATTCTCTCCATTAGAAGTGAATTAGGATGTCCTTCCCACACTAAAAGGAAGATAATTAGTTTTTATCTTTTGGAGGAAGGAATGTAGAAGAATTTATGAGCATATTTAAAAACTATCACAATTACAGAAATTTAAACTTAAGTTTAGGAAGGAGGAAGGTTAGATGTGCTTTACTTGATCATATTAAATAAAAAGCTTTCCCAGTCACATTCTATTTGTCTCTCTGTTTTTTTTCTTTTTTTTTTTCACTTTGCACCATGTGTCATTCTCTTAAATTATCTTGTTTATTTCTTGTCTGTCTCCTCCCACTAGAATGCAAGCTTTATGAAAGCAGCTCATCTGCTTCATTCAGTGCAGTATTTCCAGTGCCTGGGAACATGCCTGGCACAGGGTGGTGTTCAGTAAATGTTTCTTGTATGAATCAAACTGACTGTATTCCTCATTTCACTGACATGAAGAGTCTAGTGCCCTTTGCAATATTTCTGAGGGATAATGAGGCTGGGTATTACATCTATCTGGTGATATGCAGCTCCGAATTATTGCTTCCTCTATAATGTTCTCTCCTGACTCACTCTCTCTCCTCTTTAGATGTCTCTCCCTTCTCCACACTGGTCTGCTCCAGCTGCAGATACCATTATTGCTTCTGCTTTATCCAAAGTGCCATTAATATAAATTGTGAGCAATGCATTTACCTGAAAGTTTGGGAATTTACAGTGGGAAAATACAGAATTGGTAATTGCTAAAAATTACAAACCAGCCTTCACATTTCTTTTTTTTTTTTTTTTTCCCGCACGGGGGTTATCATCCTGGTTTCATTTTTATTTTTTTATTTTTTAGTTTTTAGTTTTAAGTTTTGGGATACATGTGCAGGATATCCGGGTTTGTTACATAGGTAAACTTGTGCCATGGTGGTTTGCTGCATCTACCAACCCATCACCTAGGTATTAAGCCCCACATGCATTAGCTATTTATCCTGATGCCCTCCCTCCCCTGCCCCGACAACAGGCCTCAGTGTGTGTTGTTCCCCTCCCTGGGTCCATGTATTCTCATTGTTCAGCTCCCACTTATGAGCGAGAACATGCAGTGCTTGATTTTCTGTTCCAGTGTTAGTTTGCTGAGGATGATGTCTTCCAGCTTCATCCATGACCTTGCAATGGACATGATCTCATTCCTTTTTATGGCTGCATAGTATTCTATGCTGTATATGTACCACAGTTTCTTTTTTTTTTTTTTAATTATTATTATTATACTTTAGGTTTTAGGGTACATGTGCGCAATGTGCAGGTTAGTTACATACGTATACATGTGCCATGCTGGTGTGCTGCACCCACTAACTCATCATCTAGCATTAGGTATATCTCCCAATGCTATCCCTCCCCCCTCCCCCCACCCCACAACAGTCCCCAGAGTGTGATGTTCCCCTTCCTGTGTCCATGTGTGTTCATTGTTCAATTCCCACCTATGAGTGAGAATATGTGGTGTTTGGTTTTTTGTTCTTGCGATAGTTTACTGAGAATGATGATTTCCAATTTCATCCATGTCCCTACAAAGGACATGAACTCATCATTTTTTATGGCTGCATAGTATTCCATGGTGTGTAAGTGCCACATTTCCTTAATCCAGTCTATCATTGTTGGACATTTGGGTTGGTTCCAAGTCTTTGCTATTGTGAATAATGCCACAATAAATATACGTGTGCATGTGTCTTTATAGCAGCATGATTTATAGTCCTTTGGGTATATACCCAGTAATGGGATGGCTGGGTCAAATGGTATTTCTAGTTCTAGATCCCTAAGGAATCGCCACACTGACCTCCACAATGGTTGAACTAGTTTACAGTCCCACCAACAGTGTAAAAGTGTTCCTATTTCTCCATATCCACTCCAGCACCTGTTGTTTCCTGACTTTTTAATGATTGCCATTCTAACTGGTGTGAGATGGTATCTCATTGTGGTTTTGATTTGCATTTCTCTGATGGCCAGTGATGGTGAGCATTTTTTCATGTGTCTTTTGGCTGCATAAATGTCTTCTTTTGAGAAGTGTCTGTTCATGTCCTTCACCCACTTTTTGATGGGGTTGTTCGTTTTTTTCTTGTAAATTTGTTTGAGTTCATTGTAGATTCTGGATATTAGCCCTTTGTCAGATGAGTAGGTTGCGACAATTTTCTCCCATTTTGTAGGTTGCCTGTTCACTCTGATGGTAGTTTCTTTTGCTGTGCAGAAGCTCTTTAGTTTAATTAGATCCCATTTGTCAATTTTGGCTTTTGTTGCCATTGCTTTTGGTGTTTTAGCCATGAAGTCCTTGCCCATGCCTATGTCCTGAATGGTAATGCCTAGGTTTTCTTCTAGGGTTTTTATGGTTTTAGGTCTAACGTTTAAGTCTTTAATCCATCTTGAATTGATTTTTGTATAAGATGTAAGGAAGGGATCCAGTTTCAGCTTTCTACATATGGCTAGCCAGTTTTCCCAGCACCATTTATTAAATAGGGAATCCTTTCCCCATTTCTTGTTTTTCTCAGGTTTGTCAGAGATCAGATAGTTGTAGATACGTGGTGTTATTTCTGAGGGCTCTGTTCTGTTCCATTGATCTATATCTCTGTTTTGGTACCAGTACTATGCTGTTTTGGTTACTGTAGCCTTGTAGTATAGTTTGAAGTCAGGGAGTGTGATGCCTCCAGCTTTGTTCTTTTGGCTTAGAATTGACTTGGCAATGCAGGCTCTTTTTTGGTTCCATATGAACTTTAAAGTAGTTTTTTCCAATTCTGTGAAGAAAGTCATTGGTAGCTTGATGGGGATGGCATTGAATCTGTAAATTACCTTGGGCAGTATGGCCATTTTCACGATATTGATTCTTCCTACCCATGAGCATGGAATGTTCTTCCATTTGTTTGTATCCTCTTTTATTTCCTTGAGCAGTGGTTTGTAGTTCTCCTTGAAGAGGTCCTTCATGTCCCTTGTAAGTTGGATTCCTAGGTATTTTATTCTCTTTGAAGTAATTGTGAATGGGAGTTCACTCATGATTTGGCTCTCTGTCTGTTGTTGGTGTATAAGAATGCTTGTGATTTTTGTACATTGATTTTGTAATCCTGAGACTTTGCTGAAGTTGCTTATCAGCTTAAGGAGATTTTGGGCTGAGACAATGGGGTTTTCTAGATATACAATCATGTCATCTGCAAACAGGGACAATTTGACTTCCTCTTTTCCTAATTGAATGCCCTTTATTTCCTTCTCCTGCCTAATTGCCCTGGCCAGAACTTCCAACACTATGTTGAATAGGAGTGGTGAGAGAGGGCAGCCCTGTCTTGTGCCAGTTTTCAAAGGGAATGCTTCCAGTTTTTGCCCATTCAGTATGATATTGGCTGCGGGTGTGTCATAGATAGCTCTTATTATTTTGAGATATGTCCCATCAATACCTAATTTACTGAGAGTTTTTAGCATGAAGGGTTGTTGAATTTTGTCAAAGGCCTTTTCTGCATCTGTTGAGATAATCATGTGGTTTTTGTCTTTGATTCTGTTTATATGCTGGATTACATTTATTGATTTGCGTATATTGAACCAGCCTTGCATCCCAGGGATGAAGCCCACTTAATCATGGTGGATAAGCTTTTTGATGTGCTGCTGGATTCTGTTTGCCAGTATTTTATTGAGGATTTTTGCATCAAAGTTCGTCAAGGATATTGGTCTAAAATTCTCTTTTTTGGTTGTGTCTCTGCCCGGCTTTGGTATCAGGATGATGCTGCCCTCATAAAATGAGTTAGGGAGGATTCCCTCTTTTTCTATTGATTGGAATAGTTTCAGAAGGAATGATACCAGTTCCTCCTTGTACGTCTGGTAGAATTCGGCTGTGAATCCATCTGGTCCTGGACTGTTTTTGGTTGGTAAGCTATTGATTATTGCCACAATTTCAGCTCCTGTTACTCGTCTATTCAGAGATTCAACTTCTTCCTGGTTTAGTCTTGGGAGAGTGTATGTGTCGAGGAATTTATCCAATTCTTCTAGATTTTCTAGTTTATTTGCATAGAGGTGTTTGTAGTATTCTCTGATGGTAGTTTGTATTTCTGTGGGATCGGTGGTGATATCCCCTTTATCATTTTTTATTGCATCTATTTGATTCTTCTCTCTTTTTTTCTTTATTAGTCTTGCTAGCGGTCTATCAATTTTGTTGATCCTTTCAAAAAACCAGCTCCTGGATTCATTAATTTTTTGAAGGGTTTTTTGTGTCTCTATTTCCTTCAGTTCTGCTCTGATTTTAGTTATTTCTTGCCTTCTGCTAGCTTTTGAATGTTTTTGCTCTTGCTTTTCTAGTTCTTTTAATTGTGATGTTAGGGTGTCAATTTTGGATCTTTCCTGCTTTCTTTTGTGGGCATTTAGTGCTATAAATTTCCCTCTATACACTGCTTTGAATGCATCCCAGACATTCTGATATGTTGTGTCTTTGTTCTTGTTGGTTTCAAAGAACATCTTTATTTCTGCCTTCATTTCGTTATGCACCCAGTAGTCATTCAGGAGCAGGTTGTTCAGTTTCCATGTAGTTGAGCCGTTTTGAGTGAGATTCTTAATCCTGAGTTCTAGCTTGATTGCACTGTGATCTGAGAGATAGTTTGTTATAATTTCTGTTCTTTTACATTTGCTGAGGAGAGCTTTACTTCCAAGTATGTGGTCAATTTTGGAATAGGTGTGGTATGGTGCTGAAAAAAATGTACATTCTGTTGATTTGGGGTGGAGAGTTCTGTAGATGTCTATTAGGTCTGCTTGGTGCAGAGCTGAGTTCAATTCCTGGGTATCCTTGTTAACTTTCTGTCTCGTTGATCTGTCTAATGTTGACAGTGGGGTGTTAAAGTCTCCCATTATTAATGTGTGGGAGTCTAAATCTCTTTGTAGGTCACTCAGGACTTGCTTTATGAATCTGGGTGCTCCTGTATTGGGTGCATATATATTTAGGATAGTTAGCTCTTCTTGTTGAATTGATCCCTTTACCATTATGTAATGGCCTTCTTTGTCTCTTTTGATCTTTGTTTGTTTAAAGTCTATTTTATCAGAGACTAGGATTGCAACCCCTGCCTTTTTTTGCTTTCCATTTGCTTGGTAGATCTTCCTCCATCCTTTTATTTTGAGCCTATGTGTGTCTCTGCACATGAGATGGGTTTCCTGAATACAGCACACTGATGGGTCTTGACTCTTTATCCAATTTCCCAGTCTGTGTCTTTTAATTGGAGCATTTAGTCCATTTATTTTTAAAGTTAATATTGTTATGTGTGAATTTGATCCTGTCATTATGATGTTAGCTGGTTATTTTGCTCATTAGTTGATGCAGTCTCTTCCTAGTCTCGATGGTCTTTACATTTTGGCATGATTTTGCAGTGGCTGGTACCAGTTGTTCCTTTCCATGTTTAGCGCTTCTTTCAGGAGCTCTTTTAGGGCAGGCCTGATGGTGACAAAATCTCCTAGGATTTGCTTGTCTGTAAAGGATTTTATTTCTCCTTCACTTATGAAGCTTAGTTTGGCTGGATATGAAATTCTGGGTTGAAAATTCTTTTCTTTAAGAATGTTGAATATTGGCCCCCACTCTCTTCTGGCTTGTAGAGTTTCTGCCGAGAGATCCGCTGTTAGTCTGATGGGCTTCCCTTTGAGGGTAACCCGACCTTTCTCTCTGGCTGCCCTTAACATTTTTTCCTTCATTTCAACTTTGGTGAATCTGCCAATTATGTGTCTTGGAGTTGCTCTTCTCAAGGAGTATCTTTGTGGCGTTCTCTGTATTTCCTGAATCTGAATGTTGGCCTGCCTTGCTAGATTGGGGAAGTTCTCCCAGGTAATATCCTGTAGAGTGTTTTCCAACTTGGTTCCATTCTCCTCGTCACTTTCAGGTACACCAATCAGACATAGATTTGGTCTTTTCACATAGTCCCATATTTCTTGGAGGCTTTGCTCGTTGCTTTTTATTCTTTTTTCTCTAAACTTCCCTTCTCGCTTCATTTCATTCATTTCATCTTCCATCGCTGATACCCTTTCTTCCAGTTGATTGCATTGGCTCCTGAGGCTTCTGCATTCTTCACATAGTTCTTGAGCCTTGGTTTTCAGCTCCATCAGCTCCTTTAAGCACTTCTCTGTATTGGTTATTCTAGTTATACATTATTCTAAATTTTTTTTCAAAGTTTTCAATTTCTTTGCCTTTGGTTTGAATATCCTCCTGTAGCTCGGAGTAATTTGATCGTCTGAAGCCTTCTTCTCTCAGCTCGTCAAAGTCATTCTCAGTCCAGCTTTGTTTCATTGCTGGTGAGGAACTGCATTCCTTTGGAGGAGGAGAGGCACTCTGCTTTTTAGAGTTTCCAGTTTTTCTGCTCTGTTTTTTCCCCATCTTTGTGGTTTTATCTACTTTTGGTCTTTGATGATGGTGATGTACAGATGGGTTTTTGGTGTGGATGTCCTTTCTGTTTGTTAGTTTTCCTTCTAACAGAGAGGACCCTCAGCTGCAGGTCTGTTGGAGTACCAGGCCATTTGAGGTGTCAGTCTGCCCCTGCTGGGGGGTGCCTCCCAGTTAGGCTACTTGGGGGTCAGGGGTCAGGGACCCACTTGAGGAGGCAGTCTGCCCGTTCTCAGATCTCCAGCTGCGTGCTGGGAGAACCACTGCTCTCTTCAAAGCTGTCAGACAGAGACATTTAAGTCTGCAGAGGTTACTGCTGTCTTTTTGTTTGTCTGTGCCCTGCCCCCAGTGGTGGAGCCTACAGAAGCAGGCAGGCCTCCTTGAGCTGTGGTGGGCTCCACCCAGTTCAAGCTTCCGGGCTGCTTTTTTTGCCTAAGCAAGCCTGGGCAATGGCGGGCGCCTCTCCCCCAGCCTCGCTGCAGCCTTGCAGTTTGATCTCAGACTGCTGTGCTAGCAATCAGCGAGACTCCATGGGCGTAGGACCCTCTGAGCCAGGTGTGGGATATAATCTCCTGGTGCGCCGTTTTTTAAGCCCGTCGGAAAAGTGCAGTATTTGGGTGGGAGTGATCCAATTTTCCAGGTGCCGTCTGTCACCCCTTTCTTTGACTAGGAAATGGAACTCCCTGACCCCTTGCCCTTCCCGAGTGAGGCAATGCCTCGCCCTTCTTCGGCTCGCACATGGTGTGCACACCCACTGACCTGCGCCCACTGTCTGGCACTCCCTAGTGAGATGAACCCGGTACCTCAGATGGAAATGCAGAAATCACCCGTCTTCTGCATTGCTCACGCTGAGAGCTGTAGACAGGAGCTGTTCCTATTCGGCCATCTTGGCTCCTCCTCCACAGTTTCTTTATCCAGTCCATCATTGATGGGCATTTGGGTTGATTTCATGTCTTTGTTATTGTGAATAGTGCTGCAATAAACAAACATGTGCATGTATCTTTATAATAGAATGATTTATATTCCTTTGGGTATATACTCAGTAGTGGAATTCCTGGGTCAAATGGTCTTTCTGGTCCTAGATCCTTGAGGCAATGCCACACTGCCTTCCACAATGGTTGAACTAATTTACATTCCTACCAACAGTGTAAAAGCATTCCTCAGCCTTGACATTTCTTAAAGTTCCCTGGCCATCTCCACCAGGGGGATTTTCTCATGGACTTCCTTCTTCCTTGATGTTGAAGACCCCACTACCACTCTATCTCAAGGCTTTTCTTATATCTTATCCTCTCTTAATTCCATTGGCTTAAAATTTATCCTTTCTTTCATCAGCTAAGGGAAAACAAAATATTTTGGTTACTTTATGATGTGGAAAAATCAATTCTTTATCTCCATGACTCCAATTCCACATTAAGACATGGGCCTATTGTCATAAAACTACAAAGGTCAATTAAAACTTTGTCTTAAACAATAATTAATTCACCATTGGGCAGAATTTGTCTTTAATCAAACACTAAACTAGTTACTACTGTGAAGTGATTTTGCTGATGAAATTAAGGCAGGTGATCTTAAAATAGGGAAAGCGTCCTGGATTATCCATTGGGCCCTATGTTATCACATGAGACCATAAAATCAAAAAAGGAAGGTAGAAGAGTGAGAGAGAGAGAGAGAAAAAGAAAAAAAAAAAAAGTTCATGCAGGAGAGGAGGTCAGAGAAATTGGAAGCATAAGAAAAACTTGACCTGCCATTACTGGCTTTGAAGATCATGGGGGCACTAACCAAAGAATACAGGTGGCCTTTGGAAGCTGAGAATGGCACCTGGAAGACAGTCAGCAAGGACACAAAGACCTGAGTCATCCAACTGCATGGAACTGATTTACCACAACCTGAATGGGCTTCAAAAATGATTCATCTGCAGAGCTTCTAGACAGGATTGCAGTCCTGCCAACACCTTGATTGTTGTCTTGTGAAACTCTAAGCGGAGAACCAACCGATCAATGCCATGCTCAGATTTCTGATCTACAGAAACACATAATACATGAGTGTTGTTTTAAGCTGCTATTTGCAGTAATAGAACCTTATATGTATTAACTTGCTGAATTTTCACAACACTATGAAAACTATGTTATAATTAGTTGCATCTTATAGACGAGGAAACTGAGACACAGAAATATAAACTAACTTGACCAAGGTTATCAAGTTAACTAACATAACAAAGACTACTTATAAGTGGTAGAAACATGGTGTTGAACCTAAGGGTTTGGCTCCAAAGTCTTCCTCTTAAAATATATTTTAACATATATGTTACACTGCCTCTCATGCAAAAGGTCAGCTGGTCATTCAAGAACTACTATCTTTCTCCCTCTTCTGCTTTTTCTTTTTCTCTTCCTCCTTTTATTCTTTATTTCTAAATATTAGTGCTTAAAATAAATCCAGAGTCTCAAATATCCTTTTATGCTTAGGCCATCTTGATTAGGGAAAGGAGAGTGTTCAATATCTTCTTTTGGTTTTTCTGTTCATGTACATTTTAGAGAAATCTGAGGCAGAAAGTTATTTCTGTAAATCCCCACTTTGCCACGTTTAACAAAGAAATAAGTCCAGCAGTTATTTCAATACCAGTGCTTTTCAAACTTAGAGACTATAGAATATTTTGCATTGTTTTTATGCCCTAAAGAATTAACCAGTATAGGCCGGGCACAGTGGCTCACGCCTGTAATCCCAGCACTTTGGGAGGCCGAGGCGGGCGGATCACGAGGTCAGGAGATCGAGACCATCCTGGCTAACATGGTTAAACCCCATCTGTACTAAAAATACAAAAGAATTAGCCGGGCATGGTGGCAGGCACCTGTAATCCCAGCTGCTCAAGAGGCTGAGGCAGGAGAATGGCATGAACCCAGGACGCACAGCTTGCAATGAGCCAAGATGGCGCCATTGCACCCCAGCCTGGGTGACAGCGAGACTCCGTCTCAACAACAACAACATTAACCAATATATAGATACAGGGTGGTTGTAGAGGCAATAAAATAATATTCTAAGCTAAACGCTATATTTCATTTGCATATAATTTTTAATCCTAGAATTTTAAGGAATCCAATTTGAAAAGTACTTGTCTATACAAGGGACTTACATGCACTTTCAGAATATAGGTTTTATTTCCATTGCAAACTCAGAGTCATTCGTAATGTTGGGTAATATTTTCAGGTTAGCATTGTCAATTTTATTGTTTATTTATTTATTTAGACAGGATCTTACTCTGTTGCCCAGGCTAGAGTGCAGTGGCACTATCATGGCTCACTGCAGACTCCATCTTCTGGGCTCAAGTCACCCTCCCGCCTCAGCCTCCCAAGCAGCTGAAACTACAGGTGTGCCATCACACCCTGCTAATTTCCTTAAAATTTTTTTTTTTTTTTTGTAGAGATGGGGGTCTTACTATGTTTTTCAAGCTGATCTTGAATTCCTGACCTTAAGTGATCCTTCCACCTTGGCCTCCCAAATTGCTGGGATTACAAGTGTGAGCCATCATGCCCTGCTGGAGTTAGTGTTGTCAATTTTAAAAAGACAGACTCATCCTACATTTATATAGAAAGCATGGATACATTATTAGAATATTACATTTGCTACAGACAAAGCTTAAAACATTGATGAAGAGAAGGATGACCCAACACTTACATGGAAAGATGATACCTTTGGCAAAGATGACACTTGGTTGGATGGACTCTCTTTTCCCTAGCAGTCAAGATTTAATGTACTCTGCCTGTGCTCTCTTGCCTAGTTTCCCACCTTCCCAGCAACTTGCTACCCAAATATTTGTATCTGTAAGATGATTAATTAAGGTTCAGGATCCACTCTGCCTGGGCTGGCCTTCAAAAGAATTGAGCATGAAATCACTAAATATGAATGTGGTGTGCAAATAAGCTCTACAGACACATGGAATCTGTAAATTTAGTAAAGGAGGATTTGAGTAAAGGAAGTTTGAACTAGGATATGACTCTTATTCTGACAGATTCCTGGTAACTTCTTCCTCACAAAACCCATCTGAAAAATCTTTAACATTAAACAATTGTCAAGAAGGCAGGATAATACCAGTCATAAAATCTATGTACCTGAAGACTGAAGGAGAGAACCACACATCAGGCCTCACCTCAAGCTTATTCTTTTAAAATACAGTATTTTCTGCTTTAGGTCAGACACAAAGATGGCCTACAAAAATTATGCATTTATTAGTCTCCCATTTATTGTGTGTATATATATATGTGAATATTAAATATGTACTTATATACTAGCAAGTGTTCCATTTATACTGTTTTATCCTCTGCAAAGCCAAGATAATTTTTAAACATAGAAGACACTTAGAGTATATCTTCTTAATTCAATTAAATGTAATGGCAAATCTACTTTTTAGCAAGTTTGATTATAAACATATTATAAGCAGCATTAAGAGGTAATGGGTAGAAACTGATAAATTGCTAGCAGCAAGAAATATCAAGGAGGAAAAAGACTCAATTATTTTTCTAAAAACTGAACAAGGCTCATTTGGTGTAATGGTTAATAGTTCTTCCCAGATCAAGAGCTCGTCTGTATTATTTCAGCCCCAAAACTTTGTGTTCATAACTCTGTTCCAGAATTATTAAGAAAGCCAAATTGTGATCGATATACTCTGTTTAATGTGATAGAGGATTGCACAAATATAAAATAGGTTTATATCTAAAAGATTAAAACTGTCAATCAAAATATTGCACTTTAATTACCTAAGCCATTGACTTGTATGGAAAATCTAATTCTTAGTTTTCTCTAATGGCTTAATGCAAATTTATTGCCCTACAATTCTGCAGGTTAGAAGTCCAATACTTGTCTTACTGAGCTAAAATAAAGGTATCAGCAGAACTGTGTTTCCTTCTGGGGGGCCCCAGGGGAGAATCTGCTTCCTTGCCTTTTTAAGCTTCTAGAGGCTGCCCACAGTCTTTGGCTCTTGATGTCATTCCTTCATGTTCACAACATGCAATAGCAAGTCTGGTCCTTCTCATATAGCATCACTCTGACCTCTTCTGTCTCACTCTTCCACTTTTAAGATTCTTTGCATTTACAGTGGTCCCGCGTGGATAATCCGGGATAAACTCCCTAAAGGATTAACATCTTATTAGCAATCTCAATTCCATCTTCAACCCTAACTCCCTTTTCACACAAAACCTTTATATATCCACAGTTTCTAGGAATTAGGATGGTGACATCTTCAGTGCAAGGTAAATAGGACATTGTTCTGCTGAACACAGGTGTTATATATTCAATTAGGAACTTAACTAAAGTTTATCAAAATAACTCAGAAAATACACATATGGGATATCATCAACATAATAATCAAAATAATAATACTCACCATACATGGTTATTGTGAAAATTAAATGGGGAAACATTTGTGAAAAATGGGAAGCCATAAATTCCCTTTAAACTTAAGTGAATGTAATGAATCTATGCAGTAAAAAGAAAGTTTTGAAATCCACACTGGGTTCTTGGCCAAGATCTTAGACTTGCCAAGATGCCTGCTCTAGTAGTTGGTTTCAATGATAAAAGGCTCTGCAGTGATATAACCATTGTTTTTATTGACTATTTAAACTGTGTTCCTACTGTTATCACCCTCTTGGGAGGAGGAGACAGATGCTGATACCAGGATGAAGTCATAGAGAAATTTTTCTGATGAAAGCCCTCAAATTGAATGAGTTCACACCTAATGCCAACCCAACAGCGGGGGGTTCATCACAATATTCAACAACCACACCTTAGAAGCCAGTATCATCTGCCCAAAGCAAAGCTTCTCATAATTTATCCTTACAGTAGAGATTTCTATCTAGTATGCAAAAGCACACATGCTACAAGGATGCTGAAATATTAATCTCTTCAATCCCAATGTGCTTTTCATATATGAGCAATTTCTATGTGGACCATGATGACAAAAAAGAAGGCCTGGATAACATTGCAAGGTCAGATAGTCATGTTTGTGCCCTACCTTTGACCCCATTTTAGGAACCTAAGCAGCTGTCCAAGGCCTTCTGTGGCACTCTAGTAATTTCAGATAGAAACTTTGCTCTTTCCTTGTTTTTTTCTCTTCAAAGCTGTTATATGTACCACATTCCTTTACATCAGGTATTCTACTTGAAAACATAAAGAATGTCTTGTGCCAAGGAGCTCGCTTAGATATTGATTCAGTGGATTTCCATCACCTCTGAAGAAGCATTGCAACCCTTGGGGTTGGAATCCTGAAGAATTTAGTGATGCTGGTATTTCAGTCCCAAGTGCAAACCAGGGATGAGATGTGTCTGGCTCTCTTCCTCTCTGTCATCACCTGAAGCCTGCTCTGTATATTAGGCCCATTTTTATCCACAATTTTAGATGTTCACTGAAATGAAAAATATAACATAAAATACAGAAGTTACAAGTTGCTTATTTAATAGTCAATAAGGGCAACTTTCTATGATTGTTTTTGAGGACTAGTTATTTTGAAAATCTTGCCATCAACTCCAGATTTCATTATCTCTGTAAAAGAACAACTCCAAATGAGAGTCAAGTGCTTATTGAAGATATGTGATTGCTATATCTGTGTTTGCCTCCAAACCCCTGGTGAGCTGTTTGCTACTAAGAACTGTGGGATCAGCCCTCATCTAGTATCTTGCCTTAGGATGTAAAATAGCTAACACCATCACTCTAAAAGCTCTTTTCTGCTTAAAGCCATCAAATTACAAACCATATGATTACTTGGGGGCAGATGGATGTGTGTATTTATGTTTATACATATGTATTATACATCTAGTGAACATTGGAAAAATATGAAAAAAAACTTAACAGACATTTCTTTTTAGCCTCACTTTCTCTGAGGTGGCTAAATGAAGGCATTGAAGATTATTTCATGAAGTGTGCATTAATATCCTCAGAAACGTTTCAGGGGTGCATTTAAAAAGGTAAGGTTACATTTGGACTCATGCCCTGTTTACCTTAGCAGCAGGCAACCTACCAAACTTAAAATTGAGTTTCTTCCCTAGACTCTAACTTCTACATTTCTGTTCCCACTGCAACTGTTATGTAGAATGAGGTGTAAGACTCATTTTTTCTGCATCCTCCTGTGAAATATCATACCATGGAGTGGCCCAAATCCCTCATCACTGCTCAAATAGCAGGAATGAGATTCTATACCTAAGGGAAATTACTGTGGAGGACAGCAAGTACATTATGTTCTGTAGCCACTCTGAAGAAGGCTTAAGATATCAGGAGGGGGGACAGAGGAATGAAAGAATGTAACGTTCACGTATCAGAGACAACAAGGGTAAGAAGTGAGGTCTGGATATCAGTGAAGGGCCAAAGTGACTCATCATGAGGCATTTTGCTTGAAGTCCCAAAGGAAGAACACAGTATTCTCATTACTAGTGTGTAGCACTCACAGTGCTTTATTTTGTGTTTTGGGGGTATGAATAAAACCTCTATTTATTATAAAAAGAGCAAAAAGAAATGCCCTGAAATTTCTAGTATTAAAGACTGAACTTGAAGAGGAAAAATAAATAAATACTTAAACAAATAACAAGGATTTACTTTGGAGATACGACTAGGTAAATTCTGTCATAAAGAATTTCACTTTCTAAGCCCCTATATCAATTGTAAGACTAAGGGACCTAAGGAGTGTTCCTTAGGGTAAAACGTCTTTTACAGTTCTCCCTCTTCCCTAAAGAGTATCAAATTATGAAACTTAAATCGCTTGAGAATTACTTTTAAGAACCTATTTTTTGTGTATGTCTCTTTTCTCTGAACTGCAAAATGCTTCAGTGCTCAGGACATCAGTAAACAATTTGAAATATATAGTAATCTCCTTCTACTTCCTTGAGCTCTAGTGATAAGAATCAGACCCAAAAGAGAGATGCTGTCACATACCAGACTGAATAGTGTTTTCCAGGCCAATTCTTTAAGAGACTGAAAAAAATCTACATTTTACAAAAAACCAAGCCCACATTCGACAGATCTGCCCTGGGAGTCCTAGGGCATGGTGACACAGCTTGGAGCCTAGAGTTCTGTCTTCTCATCTGGTCTCCTTTACTTGTGGTGGGCTTCTGGGCTTCAGTTTGCTATTTAGGGAAGTAAATGGATGGAACTAAATGATCTCTAGATTCTCTTTTGGCTCAGAAGCTCAAAGATTCTTTGACACTTAACACTCATTTGCATCAGTGCACTCACACACGCAAGTGCACATATACACAAAGAATCTTGTTTTTGTATGGTATCATTGGTTGGGGTAGTTTGTGATTTTAAGTGAACACCCCTAGCAGCATTGAAGAGTAAGAAGTGATTGGATTAGGCCATCCATCAGCAGTTAAGAGAGCAATTTGCAAAGTCCACTGAGAAGAGAAGAGTTTGACTATCAACCCACTATTCACAAGCACTGGGCAATAAAGAAGAAAAAAATTCCATATTTATGAGCAGACAAAGGAATGTCAATGAAACACATGATTTAGAATGAAACCTAGACAGTAAGAGAGAAGGACACGTTGAAGAGTTTTTAAGACAAAGGACAAGATTGAGAGGGGCAGAAAAAGGCAAATTGGAATTGCACATAGCCACATGAAAAGGGTTACAAAACCTTCAACAGAAAGAGCTGTGCCCATTTTTATATTCCTCACTGAGAAGATGAAATTCCTCAACCTGAAAGAAATAACTGTATTTCTTATACTTTTACAGATTTGGGAGATGAAAAATAACATTTCTAAAGAAACTTCAGTTATTAGGGAAGGATGGTCAGACAGTAGCATCTAAGCCGTCTTGAAAGGATGAATTAGAATTTGCCAGAAGTCCAGGTAGGAAAATTTATCATAAATGATAAATTTACAGCTCAACCATTGTAATATAATGTATCCTGAGCTTTCTACCTTTTAATTAAAATATTTATGTCTGCAACATATAAGACAAACCTGAAATAATAAAATGGTTTTATTAGATAAATAACTTTAAAAGTGACAAGTAGAAAAAAATGTCATTTACAATTCTCTCAATGGATCTGTATTACCACAAAACGTCTTGCAAGTGTACTTCCTATTGAGAAATCAGAAATATGCTTTTAAATTAACAATGCTAAGAAATAACAAAAAAGTCACTTGTTTTAGGGAAGTGATCAGTTTTCAGACAAGGCAAGTTTTTCTATTTTTGCTCATTAACTAAAATCTATAGAATACCATTGGTTTGCACTGAGCTCCTGCAATAGGCCCAACAGACAAAATCAAAATGGAGTCACTCAGAGTCACTCAGGCCAATGTTCCGTGCTACAAAGTTGAAACTAAATTGCTTATTGGACCTTCCTTCCAAGAAATCAGGAGAGAGAGAATAGCCAAATTTCCAAATAGGCTAGTTTTAGCTTGCACGATCAGGAAAGTCCCCTCTGCTTTCGCCTTTAGTTTTGAAACGACCAACCTGCTTTTTGTTCTCTGTTTCTGCTTTCCTTAGACCTTCTTTGTCAATAAAGCCAAGCTCCTCTGTTCAGCTTCTCAGAACACTCAGTTTTATAGAATGAGGTGCTTCTCAATTCTAGAATTGTAAAAATAAGCTAATTGAGATTTTAAAATTGAATTTGTTCTAATTTTATTTTTCGACACCCTGCACATAGCAATATCTCAAAATCTCATTCTCTTCTCCATGGCTGAAATTAGCTTCCCCATCTGGAAAAATTTAATTTCTCCTTTAAGATTATCCAGACACTACTTCCTCTGTGACAGTTCTTCTCTGACCATTCCCAAAGCCTCCAAAAGACAGATTCATCCTACATGTTCACTTCTGTCATCAATTGTTTATCATCTCATCCACTCAACTCTGATCACCATGAAGCCAAGGAATATGTTTTGCTCATCTCAGTCCTTTTATGCCTTGGCATGGTGTATGGTCAGAGTTGGTGCTCCAAAAGGATTTTCTTGAATGAATGAAATAAAACTCATTGCATATTTGTCATTTTTTTTAATTCAGAGACTTTGATACATTAAAACACACAAGGAGTGAAAGAATTTGTCTTTCTAGGGCATCTATTAGAGGCAGGTCAAGCATCATATGTGATAAATTTTCAACTTCACCCATCCACCCTGTTTACTTTGTGTATTCTGATAAAATATTTTTCAGAAGCATCCATGCATTTGTGTAAGTAAGTTTTACAGATTCCTATTGACCACATTCTAGGTTTTGAAATCAGTGTAGGAAATAAACTCTGGACTATTCACTGTTATGAACTTATTTAAAATTTTTGAACCAAAGCAGAAATAATAATAAATTACTGGACATTGCCATTACTCCATTCAAAATCCTTTTGTCTTCATTTCCTTATCTGTAAAATAAAAATTAACACCTACAGTACGGATTATTGTGAGAATAATAGGAATTAAATGAGAAACATACAAAAGTCTAGACTCTAGCACATAGAAGGTACTTTGTAAATGGTGGCTGTCAATACTATTGCAAAGTACATTCGAGGGATTTGGCCTGAACGAAAACACACTACATCTCCCTTCCTCCTTGCGCCCATTCAGAAAAAATATTTCTCATTTTTTTCTCTATGCTTACTTATGTATTAAAGGTTTCATCATCTCTGGTAGAAATAGGATTTCAAATTACTATAGTAATGTCTTTTATAATTCTTAGATGATGATCCTCTAGATACAAAGCCAAATAAATTGCCATCAGCTAGAGAAAACACATGGTACAGTTTACCCACTGTGTGATTCAGGTTTAGTTACTTAACCTCTCTGGGCCTTAGTTTTCACACCTGTAAATTAGGGATAATAACAGCATCTATTTCATGAAGTGTTGTAATGATAAAAATGAATGAAAACACACACACACACACAAACACACACACCCCTCCTAGAATATTGCCTGCATGTTGTAAGTTCTACATAGATGTTTACTTTTAGTATTATTCATTTTAATAAACACCAAACCTACTAAAACAGACAAGGACATACAACACAATCTGATTAGCGATCCATCGATTCTTCATTACTCTAATTTGGGGAGCGAAAATGTCAAGGGTAGTCAGACCCATTCCTGTCTATTGTAGCTTAGAACCACAGCTGGGCCCTAAGAATGTTATCTTGAATAAGAGACCATATGCCCACTTAAGTGAGTCAGGAATTACAGGCTTATAATGTTTTGTTTTCCTAAAAATGTTTCACTTCGCAATAACCAACTTTTTAACAGAGAAAAAAGACAGAGTATTTAAATATAAGAGCCACAGTTACAAATAAATTTCAAAAAGGACTTTCTCATTAAGAATAGAGGTGGAAGAGAAAATATTTACATGGAAACATTTTTCTTACTTTGCCAGCAACTTTCTGAATTCCCATTACCATATCTCTGAGTTATTTTTGATTTCTACATCAAGTTCTTTTGTGTGTTACATCAGAGTGTGTTGCTATGGAGATGTCAGAGATGGCACAGATTCACCAGCATGAACCATTTTCTGAACAACTAAACAGCTTTCCCTCCCATAAAAGAAACATATGCCTGTCTCACATGTCCTTTGTGTTTCCATTCTGAGCAATAAATATAGATCTCACATTCTTCACTTAAATGGTTGACCATTAGGTGTGGTAGATTTCTTAATAAAATATTACTTACATTTGGAAAAGATAGATCTATTGATAATTTACATTCTGCATAAATGTTATTAACTACTATACTGAATAATGTTTTTACAACTCACAAAATTATTATCACCTATGCTATATTATTTGATCCACACAGCCCCAAATGACATAGGAAGATATGACCTTATTTTCTCATCTTATAAATGAGCATGTAGAGATCCAGAAAGAATAATCTGCTCAAGGGAAAAATGGAAATATTGGCATGTACACCCAGGTCTTTTGATCATTCCTCTTCAACTTGCTCCATTTCTGCATATCTCAGAACACAAAGTCATTTTCAAGTCTAGTAATTAGTTTCCTGACACTATAATTTTCCTCTTCTTCCTCCTCATAACTAATAGCTACCGGGTGGCCACTGTGTTTGGACATTGTCTCCAGTGCTATGTATCATAGTTATCACACGAAGGTAACTGAGGAGACAATAGCTGCTGTTAAAGGTAATGCATGGAATTCAAATATATTTGTAGTAAAGTTTATCAGTTTGTCACTAGGTACTTTAAGGAAATTAGAAAAGCTTAGTTTAAAGCCACAAAGATTTGTCATACAAGCATAAACAATTAAACCACATTCTATGCTCTATTTGTTTTATTCATTGCTCTATCTCCAACACCTAAAAGAGTGCCTGACTTGTGAAAAACATATGATAAATATTTGTTGAGTGCTAGATTTGCCACAATTTGTAAATATCTCTGACACACACACATACACAAACACCCTATTGATGCAATTTCCCATTTTATGTAATATGTGCATTTCTAGATCTTAAAGAAATTATTCTATGTATTTGAAAGTGAAATTCTAATCATGAATACAGGACCTTGGGAGAGCCTCTTTGGCAGGTTTTGACTAACCTGCCTGTTTGGAATATCAGTAGGGAAACATCACTGCTTGGGAGACTTTTAAAGAGGAAAATATTTGGTTCTTGCAGATTTTTATTTTTTCTTCTGTGGCTCCTTTTTCCTTTCTGTACCTCTAGTCTCTGCTCCAGTCATTTCTTCTTTATAAAAGGTGCCTTCATTCTCCTTATCCTCTCCCTTCCTAATGACCAGCTGCCTCTCCCCAACTAAGCTTCCAAGAGAGGCGCCCACTCAATATTCCACGTACTTGTCCTATTTTTCTTTGTTCTCTTTTTTCCCATCCCCCACTGACATTTCCCTGATCTGTGTTCCATTTCCATAGGAAACTTTGAGCTGCCTAGAAGTAATGAACTAACAAGAACTGACATTTTAAACACTAACAATGACTGTATGGGTTCCCCTTTAAAATACTGTTTGAAAATCATAACTTACTTGATTTGTTCACTTGTCTATTGTCTGTATCCTCCACTAATATAGTAAAATTCACATGGGTAAAAGCCATGCCTGTCTTGTTCACTACTTTGTCCTTCCATTTCTGTCCAGTCAAAAACCAATCCCAAAGATTCAGATCAAATCCAGATATTCAATAAAGCCTTTTTTAATCACTATTTCATTATGGCAGCCCTAGAACACTGATATAGGAAGATAATAAATACTGTGAATTAGGAATTCAGAGAGAACTGTTGTTGCTTTTAACTTCGTGTAGTGATTTGTTGAATAATAATCACTACACAAAGTGTAAAAAAGTGAAAAAGGCTTTATTGAATATCTGGATTTGATCTGAATCTTCAGGATTGGTTTTTGCCTGGACAGAAATGGAACTTCAGCAAGAAAACATCTTAGATAAACAGTGTGAATAATGGCCTTCAGTGGTTAAGGTAGCTCCTGTGTCTAAAGACTGTCAGTCCCTCGGTGTGGACGTAACTGGTGCCTGCTGCTCTGTGGCTTCTTTGGAAACTGCAGAGACCCCACTGAGAGAGGGACATGTTGGAAATGTGCACTGGCTTTCATATTGGATGATCAGTGTTCTTCTCACAGCTCTAGAGCTGACCAGCTCTGTGACCTTGACTGCTTCCAGCGTCAAAGTAATGAAAGGATTGGACGGTTTGCCTTTAGAGTGATAAGATTCTAGTGATCTGAGAGTCTACAACCTCTCTGCATCACTGGAGCTGGGGAGTAAAAAAGAGAAAGAAGAGTAGGATAAATGAGGCTTCGTTGTGGCAGTCAGGGAGCAGCTGCTCCCCAAACCCTTGGTTTATTGAAAAGCTCCTGGAAATATCTACTATCAATAAAATCAGACGAGGTTAAAAAAAATGGGATCAGATATTAACTTAGTTTCAAGGAGAGAACCTAAAAGAGGTCAACATTGCCCTGGGCCTAGTTAGGTAATACAAGAGGTGAGTAGAGATTTAAATCTACAACAAAAAATTTAGAGAAGGAGCATTTAAGATAGGAAAGCAGAAAAAATGTGAAAGATGAAGAGGAAAAATGAAGTTTCGATAGAGAACAAAATTGCAAAACTAATGAATATCTTGCAATGCATTTTTTTGAATGGCTCTGCTGAATGTTGACAACATGCATTTTTAAAACTCCGAACTAAAATCAATTTGGTATCAAATTTGGTATTTCACTTTTCCTTATTTTTTTCTCATGTGCTCCATATATTGTCCTTTTTGATCAGGAAAGTGATTGTGTTAGTAGCCATTGCAGGGTGACCACGGGCTATATAAGAAGATGAGGAAGAACCTAATGAGGGAGAGATGATATAAGACCTCCTTTTGGGTATCCTCTTCTTCTAAATAGCTTTCTGAGCTCATGGATTCACACTCAGTGCTTGGTTAATATGCTCACATTCTATTTTTCTACTGGCTTGCAGATTTTAATTTTTTTCATAATCATTTCTCATTAGGTCCTTTTGGAAATCTGTGAGATGAATGCAGTAGGAATCATTATCTTTCTTTTACAGATGAATAAACTAAGAATCTCAAATAGTGTGCTCCAATTGCCATTAAGTATTAGAGTCAAGTAAAACCACATCATTTCCTACATTCTCCTAGGGAAATGGAGGTAAGCAGAGTAATGAGAGTTGTATTATATTGTTTTGCTGGTGGAGGATCTTGCCTCAATGTTGAGGGCCTTGCTTTGGATTAGGCTTTGGCTTAAGGTAATGTTGCATCTGGGTTGATCTTCTATGCAGACCACTAAAACCTTCTCCATATCAGCAATATGGCTAACTTTGGTGCAAGAGGCCTAGCATTTGGCCAGTCTTGGTTTTTGGCATGCCTTCTTCACACTTAGTCATGTCTAGCTTTTCATTTAAAGTGAGAAACATGCAACTCCTCTTTTCACTTGAATGGCTTGGAGACCATTGTAGGCTTACTTATTGGCCTAGTATCAGTATTGTTGTGTCTCAGGAAACAGGGAGGCCATAGGAGAGGGAAAGAGATGGGAGAACGGACAGTTAGTGGAGCAGTCAGAGCAAATACAACATTTATCAATTAAGTTTGCCATCTTATATGGGTGGGGTTTGTGGCACCCCAAAACAATTACAGAAGTAACATCTATGATCACTAGTCCCAAGTGACCACAACAGATACAATAATAACAAAAAAGTTTGAAATTGCAAGAAGTACCAAAATGTTACACAGAAACATAAAGTGAACACATGCTGTTGGAAAAATGGTAACAATAGACTTGCTCAATTAGGGTTTTCAACTTGTAAAAAACGCAGTATCTGTGAAGCACAATAAAGCAAAGTGCATAAAACGAGGTATGCCAGTATCAGAATAATAAGTAAATGTTGAAAATAATATTGTAGAGGAATACTTAATAGCTTGAAAAAGTGTTGTATATATTCTTTTAAGTGAAAAACGAAAATTATATAACAATGTTTTTCATTAAAAAATGGGGAATATACTCCTAAAACATTAATGATGATAATCCCTGAATTATATATTATGATTTTAATTTTCTTATTTATGCCTTTTTATACCTTCTATTTTTTATGGTGCAATAGTTTTATATTTTAAATCAGGAGAATATTTTATCACAGAAAACTAGGGGAAAATTAGGAAGAGAAACCTCAAGGCTAACAATCACTTTGGGCTTTCTGGCAAAACAAGATAGAAGGCTGAAACACTGCTCCTGTTCATCTGTTTGTGTTATTTTATATAATAATTAGAAAATGCCAAGGAAAAACATTTAAATATTTCAAAACAAAAGCAATCAGAATTTTAAACACTGAGATAGAAATGCCCAATTAACTTTAAAAAAGCAAAAAGCAAAAAAACTCCCCTCTTAAATTTCATGTTGTGATTAGAACAAATGTGACACTTATTGTGTGCTTGAACTTTAAAAGACATAATGCAGTATCTCAAGCTATAAAAATAGTATTAATTCAAACTGATTTGCATAAGCACATGTGGTAAACATCAGCTGAAAGACATTAAGAAGAAAAAGCACAAACATTGTGTTAGGTTGAATGGCAATATTTCTAGTTCTAAGGAGGCACTTGCACATTCTACTACAAATATCCATATTAATGTAATTCACAACATATTTACTAACTTCCTTCCATGTGCAAGGCATTGTGCTATTCCCCATGGGAAGTGGGAAGCTGCATATTCTCTGCCCTGAAGACATTTATGATCTTTTAGGGAAAATGAACACAACTAATCATATGCAAGGTTGTTTGGGAGATAATAAGAGAGAAGAGTAAACAATGTTTTATAGGAGTTAAGAGGATAACAGACTTTGCCTATTAATAATCCAAAACAGGAAATGAACTTCTCAAAAGCAATGTTGGCTGATGATTCCAAATTGGAAATTATGGAAAGAAAGATAATGTAAATGTAATCCCAACACTTTGGGAGTCCAAGGCTGGCGGATCACCTGAGGTCAGAAGTTTGAGACCAGCCTAGCCAACACGGTGAAACCCCGTCTCTACTAAAAATACGAAAATTAGCCAGGTGTGGTGGCACATGCCTGTAATTCCAGCTACTCGGGAGGCTGAGGCAGGAGAATTGCTTGAACCCGGGAGACAGAGGTTGCGGTGAGCTGAGATTGTGCCACTGCACTCCAGCCTGGGTGATAGAACCAGACTCTGTTTTTTTTTTAAAAAAAAAAAAAAAGAAAAGAAAAGAAAAAAGAAAGATAATGTAAATTTTCCAAATATGTTTGGAAATGGGAACAGAAACAAAATGACATTCAATTTGTAAAAGTTTTTAAAAAGGCAGGTAGTCATCTGAAAATAATCACTCAAAAGCATAAGTATCCAGTGGGCAAAAGCCTGGAAAGCGGCATTGCCCAAAACCTGTGAGCTAGTGTTTATACTAACTACCCTTATTGGATAATTATACAACATAGACATGTATTGAAATATCAAATTGTAGCCCATAAATATGTACAATTACAATATATCTTTTTTTAAAAAAAGTTGGGGCTTATGGGTCATAGTTAGTTGCAACTCAGTGTTTCAGCCCTAACATCAGGGTATTCGGTAAGTAAAGAAGATGAGGAGGTCTCTAGTAACAGAGTATAAAAAGGATGTTTATGATAGTGAAGCTCAACTAGAAAAGAATATTCCATTACCTCAGGAAAAGAGATAAAAAATCACCTGGAAAGCATAGAAAAAAAAGCATTTAAGATTTTTACAGAATTGAGAACGGGGAAAAAATCTTGCTTAGATAAAGATATAACAAGTAAAAACAGAGTTTAAGTAGAGTGGAAAGAAAAGCTGAAAACTCCAGAATCTCCCGGCAACCATGAGAAAGCAACCAACTGAAAGTATTTATGCCTTCCAGCTAAGACAAGAGGAAAACCATGTATTTGAAACATGGTTAATTCAGAAACTATAGCTTTAATAATTCTTGGCTAAGTTGGATGGCTATTGAGTCAATCAAATTAAGGACAGAACAAACCCAATCTACTGTACCCTGAAAGATTGAACTGCTTTTTAAATGACACTTAGCAGGATTAAATTAAGCAAAGTTTTGGTTCAAAGTCAGGAGGTTGCCTGAAAACAAAGCACGGACTAAACTCACTTAACCAAGGTGCCTAAAAGTATCTGGAATGGTTCTTGACCAATAAGGAGGTATTTTTTAAGAGTACCTCAATGCACATTTGTCTGTGGGCCTCTTCAAATGCTGCATGGCCATAGGCTTCTTGCCTTGGTGATCCCTCTTACAGAAGTGTTGGTTGATAATATCTTGATCTCTTTGGCTAAGTAAGTGTGGAGGACTCAAGCATCTTCTTTATCCACAGTATGGTGGCATGGGGGTTGGTATACTATGCCTGTTCTGATCATTACAGTTCAGGGCTAGAAGATGTTAAGCAAATATATTTTTTTCTTTCCTTGCCTTGCCATCTACTCCTCTTCTCTATAGTACACTCATGTACTTCAAGTTAATGTTAGCTTAACTGCCATGTATTACTTAGGGAGAAAAAGTTAAATTGACACTTGAAATTTAAACATCCTCATGGTCATGTTTTCCAGTTCAAAATCATCTGTGAATCATTCACTCAAAACAGTGTAATCTAAACCTTAAAAATTAGCATATCTTTTATGTCTTCTAAAAGTAAATTAATCATAACACAGCATTTCAATAAAATATTATTGACAAACTGATAAGCAGGCTCATTCTCTCATTACACAGGAGAGAGATTTATAAACCAAACTTTGGGTAGTGTCCAAGACAGAGGAAGTCAAATATACCTAAAATTCCTCCAAATGTCACCATTACCCTCTGACCACAAGGACTGGAACTCTGAACCACAAGATACATTCCATAGCATCAGCCTAATCCTACCTAAGGCAGAATTTAGCAGCTCTTGGAGGCGTCATGTCTCTATTATCTAAGGTCAACTCAAGCTGGTTTATTAAAAGCTTCTCCTTGTTTTAGAAGAGTCCTGAAGTACCATCCTTCTGTTTTCTGCTTTTGCTTCTTTTGTATTCTTGTTCTACTTGCTCATCTCTGAAGCTCTGATTCAGTCTGGGGCACCTGAACATCAGATCTCCATACTATGGTTTCCATAAAGAGTCTTTCCTTGTTACAAAATGACTCACAGGGTCTAAAGCACTACTTTATATTAGAGTCCTTAACACAAGCTTTTACTACTTAGCAGATAACTGATGGTCAGCATAGATGAGAATTAAATCATTCGACAACTTTATAATAAGGTAAAAACTTACTAACGTTTAATTTCTATTGTCAAAGTAAGATTTATTTTTTTAAAACAAAAATAAGAAAAAGATGCCACAGATTTCTTTAGCAGACATACAACTTGAATTAAAATGAGGAATCTTTACTAGATTATAGAATAAGTATAGTAACAACAGATGCCAATTTATTCCCAGGTGTCAGATACTAAGGTGCCACTTAGTAGAAAAGATGAATTTAATTTGGGGTGTCAAGTTTCAGAGATAATCAGTTAGTTGAAATGATAGCATAAAACTGACTAGACAAACCAAGAGAATTCTAGAAATAAGCAAAGATAGTGAAGTAGTGTCCCAGTGACCTCAGGAGGCCAGCATCTTGCCGGCTTCGAGACAGATCATCAGGACATTGCTGTCTCTTTGTTTCCAAAGCTCAGCCTCTTTTTCTAGAACTCTCATCTAAGTTTTCCTTTTCTGTATACCTTGAACATGTGCTTTCTCCTTCTCAATGTAGTATTACACTTGCTGCATTTTGATACTTCCACCTTTTAATATCATAAGTCTTTATCAATTTCCATCATTGTTACTTTGAGTTTATTTTTTTAATTAGTCATGAATTTAAACATGTTTCTGCATGTCATTTGTTAATAATCTTCTTTTCTATAAAATGAGAACCCTCAAGGCATTACCTCTTCTGATAATAGAAATAAATCTGCAGGCAGACTCTACTGGTCATTTTAATAACTGATTAGATTAAGAAAAGCCATTGACTCGATTTCAGGTCTTTATCTCAGGCTGTGATTAATTCTTAGGTAACATCTGGCCAGACTATCATTGTCATGACCACAGGTTTTTATTGTGTCACTGGTATTAAGTCCAAGATCATACTGTTTCTGTGTCTGACTTTTGAGGATTTTAAGCTTGTGAGCAATTAAAAAATATGTCTTTGCTTTCAAACAGATCAAACCAAAGAGGTATACATTCACCCATAACATAGTATTAAGAAACTGTGTACAAGGATAAGTCAGACGAGATCGTATTTACTGACGAACTGACCACTGCATGTCCCCTGGGTCATCTACTCTATTGTTCATTGTAAGATCATGTGGATTGTATATGTCAGTCTCTAACGTGAATTTATTAATGTTCTCCAGCTATCTAAATGTCAAGAGATAGGAACAAGAGTAATTGCATATAAATGCAAGGTACTTTTTGACACCAAATCCTAGAATCTGCAAACAGAAGAAGTGGTGGAGGCACAGAAAAATTCCCAGGAGTTTTACTAATGTTAGTTTTAAGATAAATACCACAGAAATGCTTTTTCTCTTCAATCAACTTCTTTTACTCTGAGAAGTCACAGATCTTTACTTATATAATCTTTATTTGCCAGATGCTCTATCCTTTTTGCAAATGCTACCATGTTAAAATATAATTCCAAGAAGATAATATTGGGGAAACTTCTACAATCATTTAATAGTCAATGCTTTCTTATAACCACTGTGAAATTCACTATCTGTAAATGTTAGAGGAAAGTGTAGAAATAAAGTTAGAGACCACCAGTAGAAGGTACTGGAAAGCTTGGTAATTGTGAGATTAGCTATAACAAGACAAAGTAATAATACCAAAACAAAGCCAAAAGGTCTTATGCCATATATACACCAAATTTAATGTCATAGTTAACCAGAGATTCTCATGTCAATCCTAATTTGCCAACTCCATACAAATTTGGAGGAGGGAAAGGATGAATTGAAGGGGAAGTTTGAAATATGTACATAATTCATACATATTTCATATTGTAATATACATATATACAGAAATATGTACTAATATTTTAACAGAGGTATGGTCCTGACCTCTCTTAGGTCTGTTTGAATGATTGGAGATGATACAATGTTGTTATGAAGCAGAATCAGAGGCAATGATTCTAACCTCTGTATACATAATGTCTATTTGGTGGTAGTAACCTTGGTCTATCATGGTTTAGAAATGTGTGTGTGTGTGTGTGTTTGTGTGTTTGTGTGTGTGTGTGTTTTGAGATGGACTCTCACTCTGTCACCCAGGCTGGAGTGCAGTGGCGTGATCTCGGCTCACTGCAACCTCCGCCTCTGGGGTACAAGCGATTCTCCTGCCTCAGCCTGCCAAGTAGCTGGGACTACAAGCACATGCTACCACACCCAGCTAATTTTTTGTATTTTTAGTAGAGACAGGGTTTTACCGTGTTAGCCAGGATGGTCTCGATATCCTGACCTCATGATCTGCCCGCCTCAGCCTCCCAAAGTGCTGGGATTACAGGCATGAGCCACTGCGCCCATCCAGAAACGTCTATGTGTTTTAAACTGCCATTGAAGAGATAGCTTGTTGTACTCACAGTTCTCAAGACCTCACATGATGCCCCCATCACACCATGTGGGGGAGACACACAGAGAAGCACCAGAATTAGTCAGGAGGCAGGACCATGGAGGGGGGAATATGTGGGACAATCTTTATTATGGTTTTCATGGAGAAGGAATGGGGGAGGCAAGATCAGCACATGTAAGGCTGGCCAGTTTGAATAATTTCAGTGGGTTCTGGGACCTAGGAGCTTTCTCTAATTGCCTGGTACGGGCCCTGGGGTGATTAGAGTAGGTAGATGGTGGTCCAGAAGTATGAGAGCCTGATAAGGAAGATTGTTAAAGTTGTAGGATCTGGATTGCTTGCTTTGCATTTGAAAAGTATGTTGATGGGTGAACTGTTTACCATCTTTAGGAACTGGCTAACTCTGGGAGGAGCAGCGCCCCCAGGGTTAGCAAAGCCACAGATGTAAAGGCATCAGGATACAAAAAAATAAAAGACATGGTTAATGCACTACATTGTCTAGTAGACACCCTAGGTGTAAGGAGCCATTGGTTGCTAGCATAGCTGTCAGTAATTATCTGTGTAATTTTAACAAGTCACTTCTCTAGCCTTTAATTCCTCCACTGGTAAAATAAACATTATTTTATTAGATAAATTTTTATTTTAAGTAATTACTTAGGGTACTTTGAGTTATGATCACATGACAAAAGGAGATTCCTTATTATATTTGACAAGATAACAGGACAAGAATTTGGATTATAAATTCTCAGTAAATTTTGTCTGATGTAAGAAAATTGAGTTTGAGTACAGCTGGTTTTTTAGTCAAAGCAGTGAAGTTGTTACTGTAACTACAGACTAAAAAATTGCAATTTAAAACTAGAATTTCTGACATAAAGAGCATATGTATCTTATCTTCTTATTCAGCTTTTATATAGCAACAAGGACATGGAGAGCTTACCATAAAATTGGAAACTAATAAATTTATGCATAACTACCACTAGGCAGCTAGTCACTAAAATGTCTTTAAGCAAAACACAAATGTGGATTGGAAATTTTAAGACAGAATTCAAGAATGTTGTTTCTAACCATATGGGGAAGCCATTGTGAAGCCTACATACTTCTGATATTTCTAATATTTTGGTAAAATCTTTCACTCTCCTCTTTACTCTTAAATAGAAAACCTTCTGATTAGACTTTATTCCGTCTTCATTTTTTGGTTGTATACAAGTACATTTTTGAACTGAAAAGTTTCCTATGTGTGTGTTTCTGTATGTATATTTTCAGGCAGAAAATCAGGTCACAAAAGAGTAAGTATAGCATAATCTTATATTTGTAAAAACAAATAAATACATTTAAAAGTCTGAAAAAATAAATATTAAAGATTCTTTTTAATTTTTTAATACATTATATTTGTATATATTTATAGGGTACTTGTGGAATTTTGTTACATGCATAGAATGTATAATGATCAATTCAAGGTATTTAGGGTATTCATTACCCAAATATTTATTATTTCTATGTGTTGGGTACATTTCACGTCCTCTCTTCTAGTTATTTTTAAAGATACAATGCATTGTTAACCATAGTCACCTGACTCTGTTATCAACCATTAGAACTTATTTCTTCTATCTAACTGTATGTTTGTACCCATTAACAAACCCCTCTTCATCCCTATCCCCAACCATTTGCCCTTCCTGGTCTCTGATATCTATCATCCCACTTTCTGTGTTCATGTGATCAACTTTTTTCACTCCCATGTATGAGTGGGAGCATGAGATATTTGTATTTCTGTACTGGACTAATTTCACTTAATATAATGTTCTCCAGAATCATCCATGTTGTCACAAATGACAGAATTTCCTTCTTTTTATGGCCAAATAGTATTTCATTGTGTATACATACCACGTTTTCTTTATCCATTTATTCATTGATGAATACTTAGGTTTATTCTGTATCTTGGCCATTGTGAATAAGGCTGCAATAAACATGCTCGTGCAGGTATCCCTTTAATATACTGATATATTTTCCTTTGGATAAATATCCAGTAGCAGGACTGCTGGATCATATTGCGGTTCTATTTTGTTTTATTTTTGAGAAATCTCCATATTGTTCTCCATAGTGCCTGTACTAATTTACATTCCCACCAACAGTGTATAACAGTTTCCTTTTTTCTACATCCTTGTCAACGTCTCTTATTTTTTGTCCTTTTTGATTATGGCCATTCTAACTGTGGTGAGATGATATCTCATTATGATTTTTATTTGAATTTCCCTAATTATTTGTGATGTTGAGCATTTTTTTCATATACTTGTTGGCTATTTGTACATCTTCTTTAGAGAAATGTCTATTCCTGTCCCTTGCTCATCTTTTAAAGGGATTATTTGTTATTTTAATGTTGAGTTGTTTGAGTTCCTTATATATTCTGGATATTATCACCCTCTCAGATGAGTAGTTTGCAAATATTTTATCCTTTTCAAGAGGTTATTACTTCACTTTTGATTGTTTCTTTGTCTGTTCGGAAGCTTTTTAACTTAATATAGTCCACTTGTCTATTTTGTCTTTGTTGCCTGTACTTTTAAGGTCTTAGCCATAAACTCTTTGCCTACACCAATGTCCTGAAGAATTTTCTTCATGTTTTCTTCTTGTAGTTTTACAGTTTGGGATATTACGTTTAGTTTTTTAATCCATCTCAATGTGACTTTTGCATATAGTGAGAGAAAGGGATCTAGTTTCCTTCTTCTGCATATGGTTATCATGTTTTTCCAGCACCGTTTATTAAAGAGAGTGTCCTTTCCTAGTGTACGTTCTTGGTGACTCTGTCAAAGATCAGTTGGTTCTAAATATGTGAATTTATTTCTGGGTTCTCTATTCTGTTTCGTTGGTCTGTGTGTCAATTTTTATACCAATACCATACTGTTTTGGTTACTATGGCCTTGTAATATATTTTGAAGTCAGGCAGTGTGATGCCTCCAGCTTTGTTCTTTTTGCTCATGGTTGCTTTGGCTATTCGAGCTCTTTTTTTTTTCCATACAAATATTAGGATTGTTTTATCTATTTCTGTGAAAATGGCATTGGTGTTTTGATAGGGATTGTCTTGAATCTGTAGATTGGTTTGGGCAATAGGGTTATTTTAATGGTATTAATTCTTCTGATCCATGAGCATGGAATGTCTTTCCATTTGCTTGTGTTCTCTTTAATTTCTTTCATCAATGTTTTATAGTTTTCCTCATAGGGATCTTTCAATTCCTTGGTTAAATTTATTTCTAGATTTTTTTAGATATTATAAATGAGATTATCTTCTTGATTTCTTTTTCAGTTATTTCATTATTGGTGTATATAAATACTACTGAGTTTTTTTTTTTTTTTTTTTTTTGAAGAATCTCGCTTTGTTGCCCAGGCTGGAGTGCAGTGGCATGATCTCAGCTTACTGCAACCTCCACCTCCCGGGTTCAAGCAATTCTCCTACCTCAGCCTCCTGAGTAGCTGGGATTACAGACATGTGCCACCACGCCTGGCTAATTTGTGTATTTTTAGTAGAGACAGGGTTTTACCATGTTGGCCAGGCTAGTCTTGAACTTCTGACCTCAAGGGATCTGTCTGTCTTGGCCTCCCAAAGTGCTGGGATTACAGTGCTACTGATTTTTATATGTTGATTTTGTATCTTGCAACCTTATTGAATTCATCAAATCTAAGATTTTTTTGGTAGAGTCTGTTGGATTTCTAAATATAAGATCATGTCACCTGCAAAGAGGGACAATTTGAATTCCTCTTTTCCAATTTGGATACCTTTTATATCTTTCTCTTACCTGATTGCTCTGGCTAGGACTTCCCATACTATGTTAGATGGGAGTGGTGAAAGTAGACATTCTTATCTTGTTCCAATTCTTAGAGAAAGGGCTTTAAAATTTCCCCATTCAGTATGAGATCAGCTGTGGGTTTGTCATATATGGCTTTTTATAATTTTGAGGTATGTTTCTTCTATGCCTAATATGTTGAGAGTTTTTGTCTAGAGGGGATGTTGAATTTTATCAAATGCTTTTCTGTGTCTATTGAGAAGATCATACAGTTTTTGTCCTTCATTCTGTTGATGTGATGTATTATGTTTATTGATTTGCATATGCTGAATCATCCTTAAATCCTTGACATACATCCCCCTTGATCTTTTTGTGTGCTGTTAGATTTGGTTTGCTGGTATTTTTCTACAGGATTTTTGCATCTATGTTCATCAGGGATATGAGCTTGTAGTTTTCTTTCTGTATTTTATGTCCTTGTCTGGTTTTGGTAACAGGGTAATGGTGGCATCATAGAATGAGTCAGGGAAAATTCTCCCTCCCTCAATATTTGAAATAGTTTGAAGAGAATTGGCAGTTCTTCATACCTTTATATGTTTGGTAAAATTTCTCCTTTATATTATACATTTGGTAGAATTTGGCAGTAAATCCATCCAGTCCTGGGCTTTTCATTGTTGAGAAATTTTGTATTACTGATTCAATCTTGCTACTTATTATCAGTCCATTCAGGTTTTCTATTTCTTTCTGACTCATTCTTGTTAGATTTTATGTGTCCAGGAATTTATCTATATCCTCTAGGTTTTCTAGTTTGTTAGTGTATGGTTGTTCATAATAATATTTGATAATCTTTTGTATCTGTAGTTTCAGTTGTAATGCATTCTTCTTCATTTCTAATTTTGTGTATTTGGGACTTCTTTCTTGGGTAGTCTAGCTCGTGCTTATAAATTTTGTTTATCTTTTTGAAGAACCAACATTTTCTTTTGTCAATTAATTGTATTGTCTTTATAATATAGTCTCTATTTCATTTAGTTCTGCTCTAACCTTTAACATTTCTTTCTCTCTGCTACTTTTGAGTTTCGTTTATTCTTGCTTTTCTAGTTCCTTCAGGTGCATCATTAGATTGTTTATTTGAAAGAGATTGTCTTCCAGTGATGAGACTGTGGTGACTTTCATTTTCTTCTTTATATATTTTTTTATCTTCTGGATTGTTTGCAATTAGTGTACATTCCTTTTATAATGGGAAAAATTAAAGCTATCTCTATTTTTCAAAATAGTCTCACATATTTAGAAAATTTTTTGAAGATATTTATAGTTTATATATATAAGCAATTGGGAATGTAAAAACTGCCAATATTTTAATATTTGATGATATTGAAGGATTGTTTCCACAGTTTTTAGATCTTGTTTTAACACCTAAATGTTAAATCTAAACATTTAAATGTAATGATATTGTGGTTATATATATAAGAGAGTCCTTTCATTTTAGGGATACATATGAAATGGTAGTGAATGAAACCAAATGACACCTGGGGTTTGCTTCCAATACAGAAGGAGAGTATATATGAAACAGAATTGGCCATAAACTGATAATTATTGAATCAAAGTGATGGGAACATGGGAATTTGTCATGCTGTTTTGTTTGAAGTTCTCTGTATTAAAAAGTTAAGCATGTCACCATTTTGCATATTTTGATAACAAGTTAATTTAACAAACACTGAATTCTTCTTTTTTTATGTTTATTTTGTTTATTTATTTATTTTGAGACAGAGTCTTGCTCTGTCGCCCAGGTTGGAATGCAGTGGCACCATCACAGCTCACTGTAGCCTCAGCTTCCCAGGTAGCTGGGACTACAGACACATGAAACCATACCTGTATTAAACCTTTTGAAATGTTTTTATTAGTCTGGTCAGTGTATCATCTAAGCAATTTTTATTATAGCATTTACCTTTCACTTTGTAGGTAATGATCTTATTCCAGGATGGGAAATTATTGGTGGATACCTCAAGTTTGATTATGAACATAGCAGTCAATTATCTCTCATTCTATCTAGTAAAATTAGGCTGTAGTTGACATATCTAAAAGAAAACACATGACCTTTTACCTTAGAACCTGTAGAAATACTGACTAAATAATACTCAGCACCATGGTCTGTGAATCATTATTCCTGCTTTGTAGTCTTGGCTCCACCTATCAAATTACATTTTTTATGGGCATTCAGATGAATTGGTTTTGGAACATTGCTAATAACACTCACTTAAAGGAGAATGATGGGAATGGGTATTTAAAAAAATACTTTAGCCTTGACCTAAAGCTTTAAATATTTAAAAGTATAGTTAATTAGTAATACGCTAAGCATATTTGGTAATTGTGATATCTGTTATTGACATGCTTCACACTGAAATATGAAGTTTGGAAGTTTGCTGTGTTGTAGGCCTTGAGAAAACTTTGATAAGTGTTCCTGTTAAAAAATATACTAATTCTTTAATGTGGCTCCTTGCAAAGCTTTCCAATATAAATTAGTTTCTTCCATCTTTTCTGTCATGGAAATAAGTGAGAACAACAAAGTCTGACATGTACCTGTCTTCCATAAATAACAAAGAGGAATGAACACAAAGACATTAAACTAAGAGGGACTGACTGTCATTTCAATTACAGTTGGCCCTTGAACAATGTGGGGGTTAGGAGAACTGCCCCTGTGCAGTCAAAATCCTGGTTTAACTTTTACCTTTCCCAGCACTTAACTACTAGTAGTATACTGTTGATCGGAAGCCTTACTAATAACATAAGCAGCCGATTAACACATTTTTTTATGTTTTATGTATAATATACTGTATACCTACAATGAAGTAAGTTAGAGAAAAGAAAATATTATTAAGAAAATCATAAGGAAGAGAAAATATATTTGCTATTCACTAAGTGAAAGTGGATCATCACAAAGGTCTTCATCCCCATTGTCTTTATGTTGAATAGGCTGAGCAGGATGAGGAAAGGAGAGGTTGGTCTTATTTCAGAGGTGACAGAGGGGGAAGAAAATCCACCTATAAGTGGACACTTGCAGTTCAAACCCATGCTGTTTAAGAGTCAGTTGTCAACTGCACTTATAAACAATCTTATTCCACTCTTTTATTTTAAGTACCAGTCAAGTGATTTGAAAAATCACTTGACTTTGAAGCTAGGATGAACATCTAAAATATTATGCTTATAGAGTTATTACTTCACTTTTCCTCTTTGATATTAGATGATATAAGCTGCTGGGTCATGTGAGCTTCCTCATTGCTTTCAGCAAGGAGTTGTATATGGTCTACTTAAAAGAGAAACTTGGAATGACTTGTGTATACCAAAGTTCTGTTATACAAATCCTATTCTTTGAATCTGAAGCTACTATTGACTGAATATCACAGAAGCAAACTTTAAGGTGCTTTGGAATTAGCGGTTATACATTTGTGCCAGTCTAGGCACATGCTTGCTCTTGGGCTCCCTTATTTGATAACCTTGGGTTTGTAGAAGGCCTGGCTAGCGATACTGCTACAGTCTATGGCTGCAAAGCAATTACTCCTCATATAAAACCATCTAGTAAAAAGAGTTTTCTTGGGACCATGAGTTTATTACTATGGTACTCTAATCAGACATATAAACCTTTTAACTACAACTATTAAATTCAGTCAATGATTCTGAGTAGCTGAGGCCCATGAACTGAGAACTTGGAAGTAGCTGATAAGCTATGTTAATTCTTTTTAATACTGAAAATCTCTCCTTTTAGTACACTTCCTTTTAGTGTCCTATGATCTTTAACTGTGGGGCTGCTTTACTGAACTTTGACCAAAAACAATTTTTTCTTTACCATCTCCATCATACTGGCTGGTTTCATTGCCTTTAATATTATTTATATACCACGATTCTAATAATAGTGACTGAAGATCCTAAGGGGGAAAATAACTATATAGTGATCTATATATCTATAAGAAAAGGTGACCATTTTACATTTGATTTGTTTTATAATGTTCAATATTTCCATAGTCGTTTCTTTGAATCGGGATCCAATAAGATTAAAGTTTCCCTTCTATATTTCTGTTTTTCCCCTTACAACTTAATTGTTAAAGAAACTAATTTTTTTTTGTATTGTAGTTTGAACTTTGTAATTGTATCTCCCGGCATCATTTAACGTGTTCCCCTGGAATCCATACTTACTATGTTGATAGTTGATCTAAAAGCTTGAGCAGAATCAGGATTCATTTTTTTTGTCTAGAATACTTCATAGGTATGGTTGTTTTTTGTCATCAAAGGGCACATAATGTCCAATATTATCTCTTTTTATGATGTTACAGTCATTGATCACCATTTCCTAGCTGCAGTAATTAATAGATTGCATAATGATGATTCTTTTGTAATTTCTTTTTATTTATTAGCTGAAATTCCTTTATAAAAAGAAACATCTCTTTCAATGCTTGGTTAATCAGCCATATAATAGGAAAGGCAGGATAAATTATTATTTTTTTCTTTCTTTGATAGTTTCCAACAATGACAAATGGAGTCTTTTTGTTTTGTTGCAGTATTAAAACACATTTTTAAATACTTTTCTAGTAACATTTGTATTATAAAAAGGTGGGATTTTTTAAAGCCCACAATGCATGAGGTTATTGCTTTGTTCTCTTGTGTACCTTAGCTCTCCTAAATAAATGTGTTCCAAATTAATAAAAGATAACAAAAGAGAAAATATAGAGATGAGCCAGATGTTACAGATAGTGTTTTCTTACTATAAAAGCATTGGCGAAGACTGAGGATCTGAGCTTGTAATAAAGCTAAAAACATCCTTCTGGGGATTTAAAAAAGCAGAAAACTGCTTCCTCTTTACCTGTAACAGAATATACAGCATTTTTTTAACCTGTCCATCTTGAAGATAAAAAATGAAGAGAGGCTATGGCCAAAACAAGGAAGACCCTGGGTGGCCAGTACTGATTCCTTAAGGCCCCTTGCTGCTCCCTAATGTGCTCCTAGAGTCCTGTAAAAGATATGCTGCTCAGCATCCCCGAATGCATATACAGCCAGGGTCTTGGCTATATGTAGTTCTACTGGGTCACAAGGAGGACATTTTTTCATCTGTATCTGACAGTAGACAAACCTAACCATGCTTCTGGCTTCCTCGGATTCTTTAATACATTCCCACCTCTAATGGAATAAACCACAATTCCATAACTTGCCATTCAAGACTACTATAAACTGGCCTACTTAACCATCCTAACTAGTATCCACTATATTTCTTCTACCACTTTTCTACCAGACTGCCTATAGTCTAGAAGAAAACAACCAAATTTATCTTTCCTGATTATACTTGCACTCTCCTTTCCATGTCTTGCTCATGCTGCTTCACTTTCCTATTTCTCAAACTCCTTTCCACCAATTGCCATCTCTGTTACCTCCACCTTTGAGCCACAATAAATATTCTCTTCTGTGGTAGGTAGAATAATGGCCTCCACATGTGCCAACATCCTAATCCCTGAAACCAGAGAATGTGTTACCTTGCACGGCAAAGGGGAATTAAGGTTGCAAATTGCATTAAGGTTGCTAAACAATCAACCTGGAAATAGAGAGATTATGCTGAATTATCCAGGTGGGCTCAATGTAATCACAAGTCTTTCAAAGTGAAAGAGGGAAGCAGAAGAGTAGGTCAGAGTGATGTGACATGAGAAGTACTTGACCCATCATTACTGGCTTTGAAAATGAAGAGAACCATGAGCCAAAGAATGGAAGAGCTTCTTGAAGGCAGAAAGGAAACATTCTCCTGTAGAGACTCCAGGAAGGAATACAGACCAATGAATACCTCGATTTTAGCCCAGTAAAATCAGTGTTGGACTTCTAACATATAAAATTGTAAAGAAGAAGAATAATAATACATTGTCTTGGTTTAAGCCACTGAGTTTGCTGTAATTTGTTACAGCAGCCATGGAAAGCTAATACACCTGCTATTTTGTTCACATGGTATTTTATGGAATTATTATATTTGTGGAGTTGGAGGCAGTAAATGTACTGTTTCGGAAAAAGATGACGCCTGGATACAAATTTCTGCTCTGCTACTTGTAAGTTATATGATCTTAGGCAATTAAAGGAATTTCTCTGAGCTCACTCACATCAGGCCATCTGTAAACTTTCATTGCACATAGTTCCTCTTGTTTGAGGTATTATAACAATTATAATTACATAATCAATTGAGTGTTTAATTAAATGTCTGTCTCTCCCTTGAGGTAATGGGCTCCCAAAGGGAAGGAGCCCTATCTTGTCAATTATGTACTTCTATCTCTTTCACAAAGCCACTTAAAAAGCATTTGCCAATTGAAAGGATTTGAGGAAATTTCCTACTTTAGGAATGATGTAGACAATATTGCCAAATAAGATATCAATATATTCAGAATGTATAAATGAATTTACTGAATCAGTATAATAGCAGATCTTAGGGAACCATTACTCAAGAGATTTCCTAATCTCCTCTTTCAACCTCTATTCTCTAAGGTATTGCAATTTTTGGTCTTTCCCCCTCCATTTTTTTTTCCTGATGAGTAAGTATTTTCCTGTCATCTAGAACTGATGAAGTTTTCAGAACTGCAGATAAGGCCTCCCAGGGCATCTACACCTTTGTAGGCTCTGTGTGAATCTAGGGTCTGCTACTCATGTTTATGGGTAAAAAATAAAAATTTAATATAATAAGCTCTTGGGAATGGACGCAGGCTAATCAATAAAAAAGCCATTCACTAATTTACAAGGTAAACTATATGAGGAAGAACATTTTTTCCCCACACTGGATCACACTTTCTTTACCCAGTGGAATTTTTACTTGGGAAAAATGTTTTGAGTTGAAAAAAAAAGTGGACAGCATACAAGTACTATGTACTTAACTTATAAATACAAAGCATATATAGAGGATACTCTTACAAGCTATACTATATACAATAATTTATGTAAGTAATAGTCATAAAAGAATGATTCTAGAGAGGGGAGGCAAAGCAAGATGGCCAAAGAGAACCCTCCAGTGATTGTCCCCACCACCAACAGGAATACCAAATTGAAAAAATATCCACACAAGAAAGAACTATATGAAAACCAAAAATCAGGTGAATAATCACAGTACCTGATTTTGACATCATATCAAGAAAAGAGGCACGGAATAGGGTTACGAAGACCGTCCTGGATTCCCAACACCACCACTCCTCCATCCCCTGGCAGTGCTGTGTGTCATAGAGAGAGAATCTGTATGCTTGGGGGAGGGAGAGTAAAGTGATTATGGGACTTTGCATTGGAACCCAGTGGGGCTCTATCACAGTGGAATGCAACACATGGCAGAATTCAACCAGCAGCCATGGAGAGAGCAATTAGACCAGCCCTAGCCAGAGGGAATTATCCATCCCAGTGACAAGTTCTGGATAGCCTTACTATCACAAGCTAAAGTGCTCTGGCTTCCTAAATAAAGCTGACAGGTAGTATAGGCCACAAGTACTGCAACTCCTGGGCAAGTACAGGTTCTGTGCTGGACTTGGAGCCCCTGGACTTAGGGTACATGTAACCAAGTGAGACACAGCTGGGGTGGCCAACGGAGTGCTTGCATCACCCCTCCCCTAACTCCAGGCAACATAGCTATAACTCTGGGAGTGACTCCTTCTGCTTGAGGGAAGAAGAGGGAAGAGTAATGAGACTTTTGTATTGTAACTTGAATGCCAGCTCAGCCACAGTAAAATAAAGCACCAAGCAGGGTCCTGAGGCCCTCATTTTAGGTCATAGCTGCCAGACATTTATAGACCCAGCCTGGGCCAGGAAGAAATCTGAAGGCAAGGACTCAGTCCTGGCAGAATTTATCACTTGCCGACTAAAAAGTTCTTGGGCCTTGAATAAACATTAGCAGTAGCAAGGCAGTAGTTGCTACAGGCCTGACATGGTGGTGGTCACAGGCAGAGGCATCTGCTTGAGGAAAGGAGAGGAAAAAGTAAAGGGACTTGATTTTGTACCTTGGGTACCAGCTCAGCCACAGTAAAATAAAGCACCAAGCAAATTCCTAAAGCTCCAAATTCCAGACCGTAGCTCCTGGATGGCAATTCTATACCCATCCTGGATGAGAAGGGAACCTACGCCCCTAAAGGGAAAGACCTAATCCTGGCAGAATTCATCACCTGCTGACCGAGAGCCCACTGGGCCTTGAATAAACATTGGCAGTATACAGATAGTAGTCACCATGGGCCTTGGGTGAAACCCAGTACCATGCTGGTGTGGTGTGACCCAGCATAGTCCCAGTCCCAGTGGCGGTGGCCACAGGAGTTCTTGCATCACCCCTCTTCCAACTCCAGGCAGCTCAGTACAGAAAGAGAGAGACTCGTTTGTTGGGAGAAAAGTAAGGAAAGAGAACAAGAGACTCTGGTAATCAAGAGAATTCTTAATCTTACTCAAGACTACCAAGGTGGTACCTCTACAAGTCTGCAAGAACCACAGTGTAACTGGGCTTGGGGAAACCCCCTAATACACGTATGGCTGCAGTGGCCAAAGATGTGGATCACAACACTTAATTTCCTTTGAATATCTGGAAAGCCTTCCCAAGAAGGATGGATACAAAGAAGCCCAGACTGCAAAGATTTGAATAGATACCTAGGTCTTGAATGCCAAGACATTGACAAATATCCACAAGCATCAAGACCATCCAGGAAAACAGGACCTCACCAAACAAACTAAATAAGGGACCAGTAACAAATCTCAGAGTAACAGAGATATATGACCATTCAGACAGGGAGTTCAAAACAGCTGTTTTGAGGGAAGCTCAGTGAAATTCAAGATAACACAGAGAAGAAGGGATTCAGAATCTTATCAGATAAATTTAACAAAGAGAGAAATAATTTCAAAAAAGCAGAAATTTGGGAGCTGAAAAAGTCAACTGACAAACTGAAGAATGGATTAGAGTCTCTCAACAGCAGAAGTGATCAAGCAGAAGAAAGAATCAGTGAGCATGAAGACAGGCTATTTGAAAATATACAGTCAGAGGAGATAAAACAAAAAATAATAAAAAAGACTGAAGATTGCCTACAAGAGCTAGAAAACAGCCTCCAAAGGACAAAATCTAAGAGTTATTGGCCTTAAGGAGGAGATAGATAAATTAGGATAGAAAGTCTATTCAAAGACATAATAACAGAGAACTTTCACTTCCTATTAGAAGATGTCAATACTCAAGTACAAGAAAGTTATAGCACACCAAGCAGACTCAATTCAAGTAAGACTACCTCAAGACATTTAGTAATCACACTCCCTAAGGTCAAGAATAAAGAAAGGATCCTAAAAGCAGCAAGAGAAAGGAAACAACATAAAAAAGAGCTCCAATACATCTGGCAGCAGACTTCTCAGTAGAAACCTTACAGGCCAGGACAGGGTGACATGATATATGTAAAGTGTTGAAGAAAAAAAAAACTTTTATCCTAGAATATTATGTCTAGTGAAAATATCCTTCAAACATGATAGAGAAATAAAGACTTTCCCAGACAAAGAAAAGCTAAGGAATTTCATTAAACCAGACCTGTCCTATAAGAAATGCTAAAGGGAGTTCTTCAATCTGAAAGTAAAGGGCATTTATGAGCAATAAGAAATCATCTGAAGGTACAAAACTCACCGGTAATAGTAAGTACACAGAATAACACAGAATATTACAACACTGTAACTGTGGTGTATAAACTATCTTCAGTAGGAAGACTAAAATATGAATCTATCAAAAATAATAACTACAACAACTTTTTAAACACGAAGACAGTATTGTCAGGCCCAGCTTGAAACAACAAAAAGTTGAAAAGCAAGGGAAATGAAGTTGAAGTATACAATTTCTTTTTTGTTATTATTATACTTCAAGTTCTGGGGTACATGTGCAGAACGTGCAGGTTTGTTATATATACATGTGCCATGGTGGTTTGCTACACCCATCAACCTGTCATCTACATTAGGTATTTCTCCTAATGCTATCCTTCCCCCAGCCCCTCACTTACTGACACGCCCCTGTGTGTGATGTTCCCCTCCCTGTGTCCCTGTGTTCTCATTGTTCAACTCCCACTTATGAGTGAGAACATGCAGTGTTTGGTTTTCTGTTCTTGTGTTAGTTTGCTGAGAATGATGGTTTCCAGTTTCATCCATATCCCTGCAAAGAACATGAACTCATCCTTTTTTATGGCTGCATAGTATTACATGGTGTATATGTGCCATGTTTTCATTATCCAGTCTATCATTGATGGGCATTTGGGTTGGTTCCAAGTCTTTGCTATTGTGAACAGTGCTGCAATAAACATATGTGTGCATGTGTCTTTATAGTAGAATGATTTATAATCCTTTGGGTATATACCCAGTAATGGGATTGCTGGGTCAAATGGTATTTCTAGTTCTAGATCATTGAGGAATTGCCACACTGTCTTCTACAATGGTTGAACTAATTTACACTCCCACCAACAGTGTAAAAGCGTTCCTATTTCTCCACATCCTCTCCAGCATCTGTTGTTTCCTGACTTTTTAGTGATCACCATTCTAACTGGCATGAGATGGTATCTCATTGTGGTTTTGATTTGCATTTCTCTAATGACCAGTGATTACGAGCATTTTTTCATATGTTTGTTGGCTGCATAAATGTATTCTTTTGAGAAGTGTCTGTTTATATCCTTCACCCACTTTTTGATGGGGTTGTTTTTTTTTTCTTATAAATCTGTTTAAGTTCTTTGTAGATTCTGGATATTAGCCCTTTGTCAGACGGATAGATTAAAAAAATTTCTCCATTCTGTAGGTTGCCTGTTCATGCTGATGATGGTTTCTTTTACTGTGCAGGAGCTCTTTAGTTTAATTAAATCTCATTTGTCTATTTTGGCTTTTGTTACCATAGCTTTTGGTGTTTTAGTCATGAAGACTTTGCCATGTCTATGTCCTGAATGGTATTGCCTAGGTTTTCTTCTAGGGTTTTTATGGTTTTAGGTCTTACATTTAAGTCTTTAATCCATCTTGAGTTAATTTTTGTATACGGTGTAAGGAAGGGATCCAGTTTCAGTTTTCCGCATATGGCTAGCCAGTTTTCCCAACACCATTTATTAAATAGGGAATCCCTTCCCCATTGCTTGTTTTTGTCAGGTTTGTCAAAGATCAGATGGTTACAGATGTGTGGTGTTATTTCTGAGGACTCTGTTCTGTTCCATTGGTCTATATATCTGCAGTATAGAGTTTCTTTCTTTCTTTCTTTCTTTCTTTCTTTGTTTTCTTTGTTTTTTTTTGCAATCAGAGTTGTCATCAGTTTAAAATAATGGATTATAAGATGTTATTTGCAAGCCTTATGGTAACCTTAAATAAAAATACCTACAACAGATACACAAAAAATACAAGGCAAAAAATTAAAACACACCACCAGAGAAAATCACTTTCACAAAAAGAAAGACAGGAAGGAAAGGAGGAAAGGAGTAAAGACCACAAACCAAGCAGAAAACAAATAACATAATGGCAAGAGTAAGCCTTTATTTATCAATAATAACATTGAATGTAAATAGACTAAGCTTTCCAATCAAAAGACATGGACTAACTGAATGGATCAAAAAAATAAGACCCACTGATCTCTTGCCTACAAGTAACACACTTCACCTACAAAGAGACACACAGATATGATAGCGAATTCCATTTGCGTGGAATATCTTTTTCTATCTCTCATAAATAAGAGATAGAAAGTCCTGTTTATAAGAGATAGAAAATAAGTAAAATAATAAGAAAATAAGAATAAGAAATAAGAAAATAAAGATATAGAAAAAGATATTCCATGCAAATGGAAAACAAAAAAGATGAGAAATAGCTATACTTATATCAGACAAAATAACTTTCAAGACAAAACTATAAAAAGGGACAAAAAAAGGTCATTATACAATGATAAAGGGGTCAGTTCAGTAAGAGGTATAACAATAGTAAATATATATGTGCCCAACACTGGAGCACTCAGATACATAAGGCAAATATTAGAGTTAAAGAGAGAGATAGACCCCAATGCAATAACAACTGTAAAATTCGATACCCCACCCACAGCATTAGGCAGATCATGCAGACAGAAAATCAACAAGGAAACATTGGTTTTAATCTGAACTATAAACCAAATGGACCTAATAGATATTTACAGAACATTTCATCCAGTGGCTGCAGAAAACACATTCTTCTCAGCACATGGATTATTGTCAAGAATAGGCCATATATGAGGACACAAAACAAGTTGTAATAATTTCAAAAACATTGAAATAATATCAAGCATCTTCTCTGAACACAATGGAATAAAACTAGAAATCAATGACAAGAATAATTTTGGAAACTACGTAAACACATAAAAATTAAACAATATGCTCCTGAATGACCAGTGAGTCAATGAAAGAAATTAGGAAGGAAATTGAAAACTTACTTAAAACAAATGAAAATAAAAACACAACATACAAAAACCTGTGGGATACAGTAAAAGCAGTACTAAGCAGAAAGTTCATAGCAGTAAGCACCTACATCAAAAACGTAGAAAAACTTTAAATAAACAACCCAATGATGCATCTTAAAGAACTAGAAAAGCAAGAGCAAACCAAATCCAAAATTAGTAGAAAAAAGAATAAAGGTCATAACAAAAATAAATGAAATTGAAACCCCTTCAAAATAAACAAAAGATAAACGAAATGAAAATTTGATTTTCAAAAAAAACTATAATTGACAAATCTTTCACCAGACTAATAAGAGAGAAGAGCCAAATAAAGAAAATCAGAGTTGTAAAAGGAGAGACTACACCTGATACAATATAAGTTAAAAGCATTAGAAGAGGCTACTATGAACAACTCCACGCAAATAAGTTGGAAAATCTAGAAGAAATAAATAAATTCCTAGACATATACAACCTACCAAGATTGAATCAGGAAGAAATCCAAAACCTGAACAGACCAATAAAAAGTAATGAGATTGATGCCGTAATAAAAAATCTCCCAGCAAAGAGATGCCCAGGACCCCATAGCTTCAATGCTAAATTTTACCAAACATTTAAAGAAATAATACCAATCCTATTCAAACTACTCCAAAAAATAGAGGAGAGAATACTTCCAAACTCATGGTACATTGCCAGTGTTACCTTGATATCAAAACCAGAGGTAGACACATCAAAAAAAAGAAAACTACAGGGCAGTATCCCTAGTGAACATTGATGGAAAAATCCTCAACAAAATATTAGCAAACCAAACTCAACAAAATATTGAAATGATCATTAATCACGAGCAAGTGGGATTTATCCCAGGGATCCAAGGATGGTTCAACATATGCAAATCAATGAGATATATCATATCAATAAAGGACAAAAACCATATGATCATTTCAATTGATGTTGAAAAAGCATTCGATGAGATTCAGCAACCTTCATGATAAAAACCCTCAAAAAAACTGGGTTTAGAAGGAACATGCCTCAACACAATAAAAGCTGTATAAAACAGACCCACAGCTGGCATCATACTGCACGGAGAAAAACTGAAAGCTTTTCCTTTAAGATATGTTTCAAGACAAGGTCGCCCACTTTCAACACTGTTATTCTACACAGTACTAGAAATCTTCCTCACTAGAGCAATCGGACAAGAGAAAGAAATAAAAAGCATCCAGATTAGAAAGGAAGAAGTAAAATTGTCCTTGTTTACAAATGATTATCTTATATTTGAAAAAACTCAAAGACTCCACCAAAAAAAACTATTAGAACTGATAACAAATCAAATAAAGTTGCAGGATACAAAATCAATATACAGAAATCAGTAGCACTTTTATAGGCCAATAGAAATATAAGAAAGAACTCAGGAAGTTAACCTCATTTACAATAGTTACAAACAAAATAAAATATCTAGGAATAAACTTCACCAAAGAAGTGAAAGAGCTCTATAATGGATATCATAAAACATTGATGCAAGAAACTTAAGAGGACACAAAATTGGTAAGATATTCCATGTTCATGAATTGGAAGAATCAACACTGTTAACATGTCCATACTACCCAAAACAATCTACAGATTCAACACAATCCTTATAAAACTATAAGGAACAGTCTTCACAAAAATAGAAAAACAAATCCTAAAATTTATACAGAACAACAAAAGACCCAGAATAGATATACCTATCTTGAGCAAATGAATAAAACTGGAGGAATCACTTCACCTGACTTCAAATTATACTACAGAGCTGTAGTAACAAAAACAGCATGGTACTGGCATAAAAACAGACACTTAGTCTAATAGAACAGAAGAGAGAACCCAGAAACAAATCCACACATTTACAGTGAACTCATTTTCTACAAAGGTGCCAAGAATGTACACTAGTGAAATGACTGTTTCTTCAATAATTGGTGCTGGGAAAACGGATATCCATATGCATAAGAATGAAACTAGATCCTATTTCTTGCCATATACAAAAATCAAATCAAAATGGATTAAAGACTTAAATCTAAGACCTCAAACTATGAAACTACTAAATAAAACACCAAGGAAATGGTCCAAGATATTGCACTAGGCAAGGATTTCTTGAATAATACCCCATAAGCATAGGGTTATGCAAAAATGGACAAAGCAAACCAAAGCAAAAATGGACAAATGAGATCACATCAAGTTAAAAACCTTCTGTACCACAAAGGAAACAATCAACAAAGTGAAGATACAACCTAAAGAATGGGAGAAAATATTTGCAAACTACCCATCTGACAAGGGATTAATAAGCAGAATATAAGGAGCTCAACTCAATAGAAAAAAAAGAATCTAGTATTCCAATTTAAAAAAATAGGCAAAATATATGAATACACATTCCTCAAAAGAAAACATGCAAGTGGAAAACGTATATGGAAAAGAAAAGGTGCTTAACATCATTGATATCACAGAAATGAAATCAAAACTACAACAAGATATTTTCTCACCCCAGTTAAAATGGCTTTTATGTCAAAGACAGGCAATAACAAATGCTGGCAAGGATAAGAAGAAAAAGAAACCCTTGTAAACTGTTGCTGGAAATGTAAATTCGTACAACCACTATGGAGAACGGTATGGAGATTCCTAAAAAAACTAAAAATAGAACTACATATGATCCAGCAATCTCACTGCTAGATATATACCCAAAAGAAAAGAAATCAATATTTTGAAGAGATATCTGCACTCCCATATTTATTGCATCACTATACACAACAGCCAAGATTTGGGAGCAACCTAAGTATCTACCAAAAAACAAATGGATAAAGAAAATTTGGTACACAATGGAGTACTATTCAGCCATTTAAAAAGGGAAATCCTATTATTTGCAGTGTGGATGGAACTGGAGGACACTATATTAAGTGAAATAAGCCAGGCACAGAAAGATAAATTTCACATGTTCTCACTCATTTGTGGAAGCTAAAAATATATCTAATTTCCAGTCAACAAATACTTAACTCTGTAGTCATTCTCTAGAAAGTTCTATCATAAATAGAGCTCATAGAGATAAAGAGTAGATGATGGTTACCAGAGGTTAGAAAGAGTGGTAGGGAGGCAGTGGGGATAGTTAATGTGCACAAAAAGATAGTACCCATTTATATTTTACATGAGTAAAATACAGTATTTGATAGCACAACAGGGTGACTACAGTCTAATAATTTATTGTACATTTAAAAATAACTAAAAGAGTATAATTGGAATGTTTGTAACATAAAGAAATCTTAAATGCTTGAGGTGGATACCCCCATTTACCCTGATGTGATCATTATACATCATGTGCCTGTAATAAAACATTTAATGTACCTCATAAATATATACATCTACCATACAAATTTAAAAAAATTAAAGAATGATTTTAACTTCTATTTGAATGCATCTAGAATGGGTAGTGATCAGTTCTAAGGACACCCTCAATATAACCAGTTTTTAAAATGTTATAACAATGTCAACTTTAACACTGTACATCTTGTCTCTAAATCCTAAGGACCTATTTTTCAATCAACAAATACTTAACACTGCAGGCATTCTCTAGAAAGCTCTATCAGAAAATAGATCCCTGCAGAGCTCTTGATATAGGCCCTGTTAAGACCATTAGTATTAGAAAAGAAGTCTATAGAACATTCTAGCGATTCATTGCTCTTTGTTTTTGAAGTTCTAGCCTTAAACTAAGCCCAACCGTCAAAAAGCCACTTGATTTGTCCCTAGGAACTCTGAGTTTCCACTGAAACACTTTACTTACATTGTGTTGAGCCCTCAGCTGCTGTGAAGTTTGTCTATAAAGAATAATTATGTGAAAAATGTGTCAACATCCTCTCTAAAAGAAAATAGATCATGTTGCTGATACTGTTCATTATCTTTTTACAGTCCCAGAGGCCTGAATTATCAATCAGATTCACATAAAATAAGAGTCTTCCTCAGCCTCAAACAATGATTCACAAAGAATTCGAAACAATGGTGCCAGTAGCATGAACATCAAGAAGACCTCAAACATCAGATGCAGTTTTCAGAATACCCTTTTCTGAATTGGGTTCATTTGCTTTCAGTTATATCATCTAATCAGGTGCCAGTCAAGTTAACACAGGGAAACCACTAAGTTTGGGATCTCGTAAAATTATGTATTTCATTAATAACATAGTGCTGTTCTGGCTATATAACTAAATCCCACTCTTCATCACAGCTGCAGCATATAAATCCAGAAATTTCAGATTACTTTATAATAATCAAAGTAGACAAATTAGGTATACGTTTGTAAAAGCTTTTCTGTAAGTCCTTCCTTTTTATCTTTTAGCCTGTGTATTCCATCAGTCAATGTTTGCAAAGATTCAGATCTATGTTCCCTCAGGTATTCTGGAGGTGAAAGGAAACTCATTACAGACCCACTATTAAATCTTTCCTTCCCGTTTCCTATATTAGGATCCCTGGAATAAACAAACTCTAAGAATCGGCAGTAGAAAAAAGTTTCTCTCTCTGAAAAAGCTGGTGGGCTTATTTTAACTGACAGTGAGAGTTACATAACTCAATGCATTTCCCTCTTTAGATTCTACAATATCATGCATAAAATGAGTACACAGTCTTTAAACTTTTTATATTCAATGTTTTATTTGTACCTGTATGTATTTTCCTTTGGAAATTAACCTTTTATTTTAAGCAATCTCAAATCATTTGGGGGATAAATATAAAGAGCTAAAATTTGTATGTTTATCTAGAAAAAAATTGCAGTAAGCTTTCTTTTTCCTTCATAAAAGATATTGTATCTACAGGCATCATTGAGATAAAGACTTCTGATGGCAATATTATTTGTTTTCCACCTCTGCTTCTTCATCCTTTTACACTTCCTTATCACAACTAGAATTTATACACATCATGGTCAAAGGTCACATAACTTAGTTCCTATTTCTGGAGATCGTTTTCTACCACATTTCCCAAGCTAAAGCTCCCTGAGCTAACTGTAATGAACCCTGCACTGCAAACCCAGGGAACTTAATCAGCTGTTGGCTATTCACTCCTTCTGAAGTTCCAAAGTTCCTGAACAGTGAAAGGCTTAAGGGAACAGAAATTCTAATCTATGAAACTTGAATAGCTCTCAGGGGCTGACAGCATGATCGTCATGCTGAGAGAAGGAATGAAGAGTGAAGGCTACCAGTGGTTGCACAAGAGAGGGAAAAGGAATAGTGAGAATAGGTGTTGTATTTTATGATTAGGTAAAGCAATTAAAGGGAAACAGACTATCAAAAAGAAAAAAAGACCAAGATTGACTCCAAGCATATAACAAAATTTTTCTCTTTTACTTAGCTATGTCAAGTACACTAGAATTATAAAATATTGAGATTAAAGGGACTTTAAAAATCGTTTTATCCAACCTCTTCATTCAAACAAATTTAAGATCAAGTTGGAAAGAGACTGAATATAGTGGCAAAGCAAATCTTCTTTTCCTTTTCTCTCCAAATTTCTTATTTTTCTTTTGAATTTATTTATGGCTTTTCTTTGTTGCATCCCATTTTGGAGGTCAAATTTATCAGTCTTTTCCTTAATAACTTCAAGAATATTAGTTAGGAGAGGTTTTTTTTTCATTTCAGTTTATAGAAGAATTCACTTATTTTTAGTCCTTGTAGAGTTTTTTTGTGTTTTCATTTTAAAACTTCAGGTCTCTAATTAATTAGAAGAGTTATTCTTGTCAACTCCTCTAATTAATTTGAATTAAGAGCCCACTTTCATCTTTTTTCAGTGTTTCTCTAGTAAACTAACACCACTTGTTGAAAAGTTTATGTTTTCCCCAATTATTTAAAATGCAGAAACTGTTATATACATTTGGGTCTATTTTTGGATTTTTGATTGTGCCATTGGGCTGTCTGTCCATTCATGTGCCAATCTATATTGATTTAATTTAGAAGCTATACAGTATGTTATCATCTGTATTAGGGCTACATTTCTCATTTCCTATTGCTCCTTTTTATTGTATTTTTTTCTTCATAGCCATTTGAGCTTCATAGTTTTTTGTATAGACTTTATAATAAATTTATCTGTTTTTTAAAACTTGGTAATTTTTTTTAGTTCTTACGTAGAATTGATATCTTTGTGATGCTTATTCATTCTAAGAATATAGAATACCTTTCTATTTGTCCAAATATAATGTTGTATGTTTCATAAGTATTTTAATGTTTTCCTCATACCTTGTATGCGTTTGTTAACTTTACACTTTCTTTTATTATTTTTTGGTTGTGCTATTCATTCGGAGCATTCAAATTTTCATTCTAACCTTCCATCTTTATTCTCATGTTTGTTTTAGTTTTAGATGTTACAATTAAATATATGCAGCAATAATTGCCAGCAGTCCTTGTACTGAAATTATCTCTTGGTTGGATGAATGCTTTTCTCTATCAGATTTCTTAAGAAGCACTTGTGAGTACAATATGAACTGACTTCTTACATGGTTAAAATCAGTTTTTAGTAGTTGTGAAAATTGAAGGACAATATATAAAACCCTTGGTTCACACATTCTTTCTTGGAAATGTTATTCTACTTTTATCTAACATTATATGCTGGCAATTTCCGACCTGAGTTTTAAAATTTCTTATTTGTAGTTGTCTTTAATATCTGCAATTATTTGTTTAATTATGCTGAATTCATGTTTCAGTATTGTGTTACAATTTCCCTTTGATTTGTGACTTTTTCTCAGGACAAGGCAATTGTCATTATTTTACAGAACTCTTCCATTTTCTTTTCCTTTCTTTTTTTAAAAGAGTGAACAAGTAAATAGTGCTCACCATCTCCTCTAGAGCAGGATAAGAGATGTTTCAGTATCAAAGTAAAATGTGCCACAATTTCCCATTATTACTGAATGGTAGCACTTTGCCTCTCTTTTGACTTGATTTTCTCTTCCTGGGACTCAGATGTCTCTTTGCTATCAAGTAAACCTTCTGGCTACTTGTCCATTACCTATTTTCAATTATGTTTTCTAATGCTGCCTTCAGTATCAGAAATGATGAGAAATTGAGCATTTTTCCCTTGGAGAATATAAGTTGGCCCTATCTTGCTAGCTGAGTCCTATATATCCAAAATCAATAACCTCAGTTTCTTCCCACATTCCCTAAGATTTAAAGAATAATTAGAATGCTGTAAATCAATGTAGTACCAGATGCACTCCAGCAAATGACAGCTCTTGGAATAGCATCTGAAATGATAATGTGTACTCACTTGGAATTCAGAAATGAAAATGTCCCAGTGCCTTGCTTTATTACCGAAGGGAATCAGCCTTATACCACAGCAATTGCCTGTTCCCACCAGCTGACAATGAAATGAATACGCTGTAGGAGCTGAGATGATTGTGGCATTAAACTTAGCAGCCTCTCCATGATCCTGCAAGACTGCTACTGAATCTAAACTAAATCAGTTCTGAGAAGAGTCTGTATAGAACTTGTTCATCATTTGAAATCTGGAGGGGGGAAATGAGTAAAATCAAATGAGTTAGAAAAGACATTATCAACTAAGAGACAGCTCAGGGATGTTTTAGATCAGGCTGAGAAAATAGGACAGAAACAGCCAAACAGCCTGAGGAGAGTTGACATCATCTGCGAAAATCTAAGAGATTGTTTTATTACTGTCATCAGTTGTGATTATGATAATAGTAGTGATCTGGTGTGCAGTGAACACAAAACAATGCAGTAGCAACAGGACTGGCTATATATAAAAAAAAGGAATAATATACATTTTCTGACTGGTAAGCTTGGCATCTAAGTTACCCAGACTATAACCAGAGCAGGGACATCGAGGAAATTGAGTAGATGCCTGAGATAGGGCAAGCATCTGCACATATTATGACATTGGTCTTACTTAGTCCTTTAATCTTTCACTTAGAAGGGTAGTGAATGAGGGAAAGATCAGTCCTAGGGACAATATGAGTGGAGGGAGCAAAGTAAAGGTGACAAGTATATTAATATCTATGGGTAAAGCTTTCTGAATATGATATCTCATTTAAGGTTCACAACAAGGCAATCAGTTAGATACTATGATTTCCAATCTATACATGAAGTAATTGAAGTTTTGAGAAGTTAAGAAAATTATCCTAGTGCCAGGTGGCCTGTAAGGAAAGCAAGTGGCCAGTAAAGAGAGCAGGGGCTGAAAGCCCAGTGAGTCAGAGCCACAATATTCCAGATCGAGGGCCTTGCACCAAAGCTGGACAAGGAGATGAAATGGAAGTTGTCTGAGATGTGATCTCCTCCATACAAACCTTTCTCATCTACATGACCTTGCTGTGAGTCACTCCTTTAATGTTAAGAAAATTGGACAACACGTAAAGATTGGGCATCACAAGTAAATGCGTAAGGGGAAGAACTAGTTACAGTTCTCCAACTCCTATAAGAGCATACTCATACTCCTATAAGTCATGCATCACTTACATATGGGTATATGTTCTGAGAAATGCTTTTCATCAGATTACTTTGTTGTGCAAACATCATAGAGTGTACTTACACAAACCAAGATGGATAGCCTACCTAAGTGTGTACACTTAGGCTGTATAGCATAGCGTACTGCTCCTGGGCTACAAACCTGTAAAACGTGTTACTGTACTAAATACATATGGTACTTGTGTATCTAAACATATAAAAGGTATGGTAAAAATACAGCATTACAATCTAATGGGACCACTGTCATACATATGATCTGTTATTGACCAAAATGTCATTATGTGATGCACAACTGTACTTTTATACTTATGCTCCTATCTTTAAATAAGTAGCCCCAGAAAGACATAGGAGATTTTTTGATTGGATGGACATAAAATTCAACTTGTTAATGCCAGGTTTAGCTCTGGTAACTAAAATGTAAAACTACTTGGGAAGTGCGAAAAAACTTCTTGGGATCACAGTGCATTCTTATGTCTGTGATATTCAGCCTCTGTAAATGTTGATACAATTGTAAATCATGCCAAACTCCATTTCCTAACAAGTATTAATTATAAGAGAATTATGCAAGAGTTTGAGTCCAGCCTGGGCAACATAGTGAGACCATGTCCTCAAAATAAAAAAATAAAATAAAAATAATACGAGAGGATTATGTCTGAAATGGCCCTGAATTGTCAGTTTACCTTTTTACTTCTGACTAGTATATATTTGTAAAGAATTCCTTACAATTAGTTATGTTTTGTGAAAGCACAAAACCACAGTGACATTTAAGCCAGGACCATTATTCTGTGTTTTTAATAAAGTACAAATTAAGGAAAAAAGAACAAAAGAAATTAAATATTTTAAGTGTGTTATTATCTGCAGTGATTTTTCTGTATGCTTGATTTAACAATTACTGAAAAATATGACTAAATGTCTCATTTTGTATTTGTCTACAAAGAATAAATCTTTTGCTGATCTATCAATTCTTGATATATTTTGAAGTGTTATTTTTAATACATTTAAGCTTAAAATACAGTGAAGTAATACTTTAAAAAGTTACATTGTGACCTTTTTTGTCTTTAATGATCCTTTATTCCGTATAAGTTTTCTTTGTCTGATGCTAATGTAAGTATACCAACTTTCATTTGCATAGAAACATCTTTTTCCATCCTTTGGCTTTTAAGTTTTCTTTATATAATACTAATATAAGTATGCCAGATTTTATTTGCTTAGAAATATCGTTTCTTATTCATTGATTTTCACTATTTTTGTATCTTAACAAGATATAGCTGAGTCGCTATTGTTTGTTTGTTTGTTTGTTTCTTTGTTTCTTTGTTAAACGGAGTCTTGCTCTGTCGCCAGGCTAGAGTGCAGTGGCGCGATCTCCGCTCACTGCAACCTCCACCTCCCAGGTTCAAGTGATTCTTCTGCCTCAGCTCCCAAGTAGCTGGGATTACAGGCACACACCACCATGCCCAGCTGATTTTTTTATTTTAGTACAGATGGGGTTTCACCATGTTGGCCATATATGTTATGTTTTTTCTTACACATAGATACCCAAGATAAAATTTAATTTATAAATTAGGCCTACTAATAGATGAACAATACCTAATAATAAAATAGTGCAATTATAACAATATACTGTAATAAAAGTTATGCAAATGTGGTCTCTCTCTCAAAATATCTTATTGTACTGTATTCACCTATTTTCAAACCATGGTTGATTATAGTTTATTGAGACTGAGGAAAGTAAAACTGTGGATAAGGGGAGATTACTATGTTTAAAAACCATGTGAATAGAGGGAACACAGAGAATTTTTAGGGCAGTGAACTACCCTGTATGATGCTATGATAATGTTGAATATATTTCACTATGCATTTCTCCAAACCCATAGAATATCCAACACTAAGAGTGAGCTCATGTAAAAAATGGGCTTTGGGTGTTTTTAAAATGTTATGTCAATGTAAATTCATCAGTTATAATAAATATAACACTGTGGTAGGGAATGTTGATGATGTGGGAGGCTATGCATATGTGGAGGCAGGAGATATATGGGAAATATCTGTACTCTCTATTCAATTTTGCTGTGAACCCAAAACTTCTCTGAAAAATAAAGTCTGTTTTTTTAAAGTACGCACACTAGATGTGCGCATTACAACTGGAATGTCATTGCTTTTGTCTAGACCAGCTTAGCTGACATAGCTAAGAAATACAAACACACATATTACATTTTTTTCTATATTTTCCACCTCCATTTCTACCTGGGCATTTTCTATATCTTTTCTCTTATTCATTCAATCAGTAAATTTCTTAAGATATATCATGTGCCAAACAATATGTTTGGTGCTGAGGAAGATGTGCAGAATAATACAGGGTCCTTGCTTTCAGGGAGCTTAGATTCTAGATGTCTTAGCCTATGAAGAATATTTTAGTTTTAATGTAAGATACCCTCAGATAACTCATCATTCTCACCACACTTCTATTTTAACTCTGCAAGATTAGGTAAGCTGTTCCTTACAATACTGAAGATATAATACTATATCCTTATTTTGTTGTTTGTTTATTAGTATGCAAAATTCTTACTTTAATGGCTAAGTAAATACTTTTATTTCTTAGCACATCAAAAGGAACTCGTCAAGTTTTGACTAAGTTTTTTTTCTCAAATGGCTAAATGTAAGCTTAAAATTTTTAGAAAATAATTGTAAAGCACAAAAATGTATTTAAGAATTGGAATAGAAAATTGTGGAATTTCTATGCAGTTTCCTTAAAATATTTGAGTTATTTAACAAGAAATTTTGAAAGAATGGGAGACTATTCATACAGGTGCTTTCAGAAAACAAAATACTCACCAATTATCTCAACGTGTCTAATCTGTGCAGTCTTATAAAATTAGGAACATAGCTGAAGGCATATTTCGTCCCCATAAAATTTTATTTAATAAGCAATTTTATATTGTTTTAATCATAATTTTATCCTAAAATTTCCTTTCAAATAATTACAAACCATTTTCTTAAGATTTTAAGTTGAATGGTTGCTGAATTAATTTTCTATATTTTAATCACATCAAAAATATTTTTAAAATTTAAATTTATTTTGATTACTGTTGTGGCCTTATTTCATAGTTTCAATTTATAAATAGGTTAAACATATATAATTTCAGAAACATTCTGTAGTCTTATTTTATTCTTTCTTGATTTATTGGCCCCATTGTTACTTTAGATAATTTTTTAAATTAAAAAAATCAGCTTTCTTTACACAAATTCACTGTATTCTGCTTTAATAGTGATCTAAAAATATATTCTTCAAATTTTCTGATTTTCAAATTTATATAGATTTTCTTTTTGTGTGTTATAAAAACAATATTAGTATGTAAATAATTCGCACTTAAAAAGATGGATAATCCTTTTACATCTATAAACTTTAGTAAATATTAATTATTTCCAATAACTGAATTTATTTTCTCTGTGTTCTTGTTTTGTTTTACTGGGATTTGGTACAAATAGTACTGAGCTAAAATCAATACAATCTCTGGAGGTGAACTACTGGGGTTTAATATTAGTCTCACCATTTATATATGATCTTGGTCAAATTACCTGGCCTTTGTGTGCCTTAGTCTCATTATTTCAAAAATGGGAATAATAGTATTTGCTTTATAGGATTTATGTGAGAATTAAATATTTACAAGATGCATTTAAAACATGTACATAAAACTACCACTACACAAACGTTAGCTATTAATACCATATTTGCTTTAAACTCCACTTGGAATATACATTTAGTATTTTTTCTTGTTTTCTCTATTCAGTTTTTTCTTTTTAATTTTTCTGCTTTAGTGTTATGCTATAGTAATACAATTATTTGATTCTTCATTTAAATACAATATGTTTTTGATGAGTAATTTAGACATCAATCACATAAAAATTTGCTCTGCTACTCCTTTTATGTGCCATTCTGTATTTGCTTTATTTTATCAGTGATTGCATTTGTTATATAGACTTTTTTGTTTATTTTATAACTTTAAAACTGTTATAATGGCATCTTTGAACACACGTTTTAAAAATCCATTGAAATCACCCACTAAAACTCTTTCTAAGTAAATTATCAATTGTGTCTCACAAACCAACTTAGCTCCAAGTTAATTATCAATTGTGTCTCACAATCCAACTTAGCAAACTTTGATCCCTTTTGTAATGGAGAAAGCATTTCACAATTTTGGGCTTTCCCTCCTTGCCTTCTCTGACCCCTGGTTTTTCTTAGGCTAATCCAGGGGCCCATTTTAATGGGGTGAGGGAGAAAGTTTAATTAAACTAAGCATTTGGTCTAATAATTATTGAAAATAACCTCATTTCTTCCTTTTCTTGGTCTTATAATTTCTTCTTGTTCTATCATTATCTGCTCTCCCAGCTCACAATTCTTCTTTTATTAACTTAAATTTCTGCAGAAGAAAAAAAATGGTGCTTTAAAAAATAATAGCTTTTTGGTATTACAGGGCTGAATGGAAACTATTCTATTATTTACGGAAAATACTTATCCCAAAGCAAGGCCACTTTTGGAAGGAGAATGAGAATTTAAACTGAACTACTCTACTTAATAATGGAAAGTATTAACTTGTTTGTATGCTGGGCGACATCTACACAAAGATATTATGATTTTAAACTGGAAGAGATTGAGGGCTTTGGGACTGGGGAAGGGACAAGAGAGAGGGGTGATGTGAAAGGGGCGAAAATGCTCATAGTGTGCATGAGCCCCCAAAATCTGTGAGGTTGGGAAATCTCTGTAAAATGGCAGAGGTAGCACCCTTAGGAGCAGTGACCCCTGACATCCAATTTAAAGCTACCTTTTCTTCATTAAAATTTCTGGGAAGATTACTTTCTGGCCATCACCTATTATAGCCTAGTAAGAGCTTGGACCTGAGGGATGTTGAGAACCACTTTGGTGTGAAGTTGACCTGCAGCTGCACAGAGTGATATAGAGATAACCATATATAGTAGAGAAGCCCTCAGCAGGGTCTGAAGCAAGAAGGAAAGTGATGTGCTTTGGGTGTGTGCAACCCTGCCCTCAAAATTGGGAACTTCAAAAAGTTCATGGAAAAGTAGAATTAAAAGATAAAAATTTAAAATATAAATTTTGTTTGTCAACACAAGCTCCATCAAGTTCAAGACACATTTGTAAGTAATGATACCGGACATTTAGTTCAACCCTAAATAACTGAGGGTCCTGGGAACTTAATCATGTCAACGCAGTCATTTTTATGTTATTAACTGAAGAAAAATTTGTGGTCTTACCAGATTTTTTAAGATTAAGAAACAAAAAGAGCCAAATCAGAACCTTAAGGTAAATGCCTAAGGATTTCCCATCAAAACTCCTACAAAATTCCCCTTATTTGATGTTATAGTGGAGAAAGACTCTCTGATGAAGCTTTCCAACCCATTTTTCTGCTAAACCTTTGGCTAATTTTCTCAAAACACACTCATAATAAGCAGATGCTATCACTCTTAGTCCCTCCAGAAATGCAACCAGCAAAAGGCCTTGAGCATCAAAATGACCTTTCCTCTTGATTAGTTTCCTTTTGTTTTGAACCACTTCCACCTCTTGATAGCTTTTGCTATCATTGTGCTTTGTCTTCAGGATTGTACCGGTAAAGCCATATTTCACCCCTGTTACAATTCTTCAAAGAAATGCTTCAGGATCTTTCATTTCGCTTGTTTAAAATTTCCATGAAAAGCTCTGCTCCTATCTGTAGCTGACCTGGATGCAACAATTTCTGACAACCATTGAGTAGAAAGTTTGCTCCACTTTAATTTTTCAGTCAGAATTTATAAGCCGAACAAATTGAGATGTCTTTGGTGTTGGCTATTGTTTCTGCTGTTAATCATCAGTCCTCTTAAATTAGAGAAAAAACAAGATGAATTTTTTCCTTGCAAATCAATGTGGATGGTCAGTTGCTACAGGCTTCATCTTCAACATCATCTCATCCCCTTTCAAAACGAGTTATCCATGAGTAGGAGTACCTATTCTTATATCAGATTAAACAGACTTTAAAGTAACAGTAAAAAGAAAAGACAAAGTCATTACATATTGATAAAAGGATCAATCAATAAGATATATTATAATTCTAAATATATATGCACCTAACTCTGGAGCTCCCAGATACATAAAATGAAAAACTAGCCCTAAGAAAAGAGATAGAGAGCAACACAATAATGCAGGGAAGGGGCTTCAACTCTCCAGTGACAGCACTAGACGGATCACTGAGGCAGAAAGTCAACAAAGAAACACTGGACTTAACTGCACTCCAGAACAAATGGACCTGACAGATATTTACAGAACATCCTACCTAAGAATTGCAGAATACGCATTCTTTTCAACAGCACATGGAGCATTCTCCAAGATAGACCACATGATAGATCACAAAACAAGTCTCAATAAATTTTTTAAAATTGAAATCATATGAAGTATATTCTTAGACCACAGTGAAATAAAATGAGATATCAATTCCAAAAGGAACTCTCAAAACTATACAAATACATGGAAATTAAGCAATATGCTCTTGAATGATTTGGGGGTTAACAATAAAATCAAGATGAAAATTTAAAAATTCTTCAAAATGAATAACACAAGTTATAAAAACCTCTGGGATACAGTAAAAGCAATGCTAAGATGAAAGTTTATAGCACTAAATGGCTACATCAAAAAGTCTGAAAGATTACAAATTGGCAGCCTAATGTCACAACTCAAGGAAACAGAGAAACAAAAACAAATCAAAATCCAAAGCTAGCAGAAGAAAAGAACAAAGAGCAGAACTAAATGAAATTGAAACAAACAAAAAATCAATGGAACTAAAAGTTGGTTGTTCTTTGAAAAGATAAAATTGACAGACCATTAGCTAGATTAACTTCTCTTCTAGAAGAGAGAAGAATCATGAATAAACATTTCTCAAAAGAAGATATACAAATGGCCAACAAACATACGAAAAACTGCTCAATGTTGGTAATCACACAGGAAATGCAAATTAAAATCACAATGAGACACCCCCTTACCCCAGCCAGAATAGCCATTATTAAAAAGTCAAAAAAAAAAAAACAGATGGTGTGGATGTGGTGAAAAGGGAACACTAATACAATGGTGGTGAGAATGTAAATTAGTACAATCTCTATGGAAAATAATATGGAGATTTCTCAAGGACCTAAAGTGGACCTATCATTTGATCCAGCAATCACACTACTGGGTATCTACTCAAAGGAAAAGAAGTCGTTATATCAAAGAGACACCTTCAGGGGCATGTTTATCGCAGCACAATTCACAGTTACAAAGATGTGAAATCAACCTAAGTGACCATCAACTGATGAGTGGATAAAGAAAATGTGTTATATATACACCATGGGATGAATACTACTCAGCCATAAAAATGAATAAAATAATGTTTTTTGAAGTAACCTGGATGGAGCTGGGAGCCATTATTCTAAGTGAAGCAACTCAGGAATGGAAAACCAAATACTATATGTTCTCACTTATAAGTAAGAGCTAAGCTATGGGTACACAAAAGCATACAGTGGTATATTGGACATTGGAGACTCAAAAGGAGGGGAGGGTGGGAGGGTGGTAAGGTATAAAAAACTACCTATTGAGTGCAATGTACACCACTCAGGTGATGGGTGCACTAAAATCTCAGACTTCAACACTATACAATTCATCCACATAATCAAAAACTACTTGTACCCCTAAAGCTATTGATTTTTTAATGAGTTATTCATTGGTGAACTGAAGATTTCTTTGGGAGTGTTTTTCCCATATACTTTTCAAAAACATCAACAATTTCACCATTCTTCCACCCAAGCTTCACCATAAATTTAATATTTGTTCTTGGTTTAGTTTTAGCAGAATTCATGTTGCTCTGATAGAAGCTAATTTCAAACTGATATTTTATCCTTCTTAGTTTGTCAAATTAGATCATATTCATATATATTATAACAAGTTCATTATTGGTGCAAAATAATATGAATATGAGTTTATTTTGATGCAAAAAATGAAATCCATGCATAGTTTTTTATAATACATATTTTCTTTGAATTTTTTTGAAGACACTTGAATCACAGAAAATAGGACTGAATTTCCTACAATCCCCCATCATGGGGACTAGGTATTAAAATAAATTATGACCATGGAGAATGCAAAGACTTGGCAAACTGGTTACATTTAAGATAGGTAGTTTTTTCCTAGGGTCATACTTAAGCTTTTAACTTCCAATGTGAGAATTCTCTTTTAAAAAGCAACTCTAAAAATTGTGGAAAATGCTCTCTATTACAATGGTTTGTAGCTTTTTGGAGTCAAGAATTTCACGGAAAAAATAGTTCCTACACCCTTCACCAGAAAAATGAACCCATACTCATACACAGAAAATGTTGTCTAAAATTTAACCTTTGTTAAAAACCTGGAAACAAACCAATAATCCTCCCTCCATAAAACTTAATTTTACATGATAATTTGTTTCTTCTGTTAATTTTTATGTCACAATGAGTACCTTCTATTTCTGCTCTTATTTTATTTTTAGGTTGCATTTTCCCCCTATGCCCCCACCCCCTCATTATACCCTTGATGATGCAGAACATTTGGTTGGTATTTACACTGAGAAAAAAAAGAGGTGACTTCCAAATCAGTTTCACTGGTATTTCTCTTCTGTTCAATTGGCCTTTGTCTTTCTCTAGTACAGTAGAGACAAAACATTCAACAAGCTGAGTAATAGGTTCTAAGCAATTGGAAACATTCTAAAAATTTTGATTGGTTAAAATGGACATTGCATTCAAATGTTTTATAGACAAACTGAAATCTCCTGTATCAAACCATAAAATTCCATATTAAATTTGCAGTTGCACTTTCACTACAACATCAATCAATGTTATAACTTTTCAAATTTGTTCTCTTGTATACCTTTTTTGATGACAATACATTCCTTGGTTTGAAGGGGATTTCTGAGTAATTGAATTTTCTAGTAAAAGATTTTAAATGATCAAGATCGAATTTCTCATTCCTAAGGATATTGTTCACTTGTTGATTGTCTTCTAGTATATTCTTATTGGGTGGCACAGAGCAATGCCCTATCCCTTAGGATAGCATGTTCTCAGGAACATGCTAGTGGGGTGATACTATGCCCTCCCATCCATTAAGTCCCCATCCTTAAGGCCAGTCTTCAATGCTCATATTTTATATTAACTCAAAATGAATTTTCTGAACATCTGCTTATATACCAGGCATAGTACCAAACACTAAGAATACAGACGGAAAATGTAGATACTGTCTAATCCTCGAAGAGCTTCACAGCCTCATTAGCTTAAAAGATGGACAGTATTATTTAGGGCTGTCATTCTAGCTAAGTAATACCAGTATCTCCCCTCTAGAAATCTATAATCTGACTAGGTAGTGAGACATAGCAAGTTATGTAATGATGCAAGATTATAACAGTTTAAATGCCAAATGAGTTGCTGGGATATTAAATGCTAAAGAAATTCAGGAGAAAAAGAAAGCACATAGTTCAACATTTAAGACACCAAGAAAATGTTCTGAAATCATCCATCCAATAAATTGAAGGATTATATCTGCCTAAAGTAAATTAGTTTGGTCATTTTTTTTCCAGCAAGTGTCCTAGGATCATGGTGTTCCACATTATTGGAGTCATTACACCTGTGTGCATTAACTATTGAAGGTGTAAAAATACAATAACAAACCCTGTTTACCTGCTTATATGAGAAGACATATCAAAGGGCATTTGAAACAATCTACATTATTTGCTGTGAACAACATACACCTTTTTTAAAAAGAAATGAGAGAGTTGTCATTTATAATTTGCCAGATAACATCTTAATTTGTTGCAATCATTCCAAGCAGTTGAACTGATCCCTGCAGAGTTACCTGCTGAAAAGAAATACCCATGCTTCGGGTCAAATTTAGATTCACAGGCTAGGCACCACGACTCGTGCCTATAATCCCAGCACTTTCAGAGGCCAAGGCAGGAGGATTGCTTGAGCCCAGGAGTTTGAGACCAGCCTAGGCAACATAGGGAGACCCTGTCTCTACAAAAATTAAGTTACCCAGGCATGGTAGTGTGGGCCTGTCATCCCAGCTACATGGAAGGCTTAAGCCTGAGAGATTGAGGCTACAGTGAGCCATGATGGTGCCACTGCACTCGAGCCTGAGCAACAGAATGAGACCCAGTCTCAAAAAAAAAAAAAAAATATATATATATATATATATATGTATATATATATATATGCTACTGAGCCCTGGGCTAGGTTTTACCTGACAGAAAACAGATTTCTTTGGTCCCCAAAACATGCTCAAGAAAACACTGTTTTGAGAGCCACCAGCTAAATTGGGGTTCCAGTACCAGAGCAGCTAGTGACCCTTCTTTAATGCGGAATGAAGGGGAGCTGGATGGGGGTGTTTACTGTGTGTCTTTCACAGGATACTCCTTTTACCTGGCAGATGGCCTAATGTCTAGTTGTCCGACCCATGATCACGGGGGTTCATGAGAAACTTGTTTACACTGGCAGATGCCCTTGTCTGACCAGTTACATGCCTTCCTGACCATCATTCTGGCACTGGGAACCTGATCTTGTGCTCTCCCTGGTGTTCTGGGGAAAATCCTACTTGGGGCAACCCTGAGTTTTTCAGAGGGAAGGCACAGATTCAACACACAACCACAATAAGAATCATGTTTAAAGATTTTCTGTTTCTTTCAACTTCAGATCCTGGGTAGGGCAAGTCAGGAGGGCAGTTCTCCATCCCCAGGTCACACAAGGCAGTAATGAAGAGTCGAGCCGAGAGGGAGAAAGAGAGAGAGAGAGAGAGAGAGAGGCGGAGAGAGAAAGCACAAGAAGCAACTAGCAGCATATATAAGGGAATAGGGTATAGGATGTGGGTCACTTTCAGTTTCCAGGTAAATGTCTGAATGGTTTCTTTAAAGGGATCCCAGTCTGCTAGCCAGGAGAGATTCCTCCAAGTTCTCATCTCTGGCCACCAGCTTGAGCCATTTGTGTGTGATATGGAATTGGAAACTGTGTCAAGGTTGACTGAGCCCTGCTTGCAACAAAAGCAAGCAATGCAGCAACGAAAGAGGCACTTGCCCCAGCAGTACTTACGTTTGTGAGGCACATGGCTATTCAGGCAAAGTAACCCCCATTATGGGTGAGGGTTAGGCAATTTCACCCCAGCTCCACTTCACCACTGCACAGTGAATGCAGAATTGTATCACCCTTTCTGACTTTACTAGGAGGGAATCACTGATGCCCTGGAGCTTGGTAGCCCACATCTGTATTGCTGGCCAGGTGGAGATAGAGCTCCACCATCCTGGCCAACTCACTGTGGCTTAACACTAGCACTTCCTAATGTATCGTCAATACAGTCAATACAGTTCTGACTACTGCCAAGCCTTCAGGTAACTGGAAAAGTACACCTTGCCAAGGAGCAACACACCCTTAAATAGTGGCCCACTGGGCCAGGCGCGGTGGCTCACGCCTGTAATCCAGCACTTTGGGAGGCTGAGGTAGGTGGATCACAAGGTCAGGAGTTCAAGACCAGTCTGACCAATATGGTGAAACCCCATCTCTACTAAAAATATAAAACTTAGGCGCAGTGACAGGTGCCTATAATCCCAGATACTCGGGAGGCTGAGGCAGGAGAATCACTTGAACCTGGGCAGCAGAGGGTGCAGTGAGCCGAGAGTGCCACTGCACTCCAGCCTGGGTGACAGAGTGAGACACCGTCTCAAAAAAAAAAAAAAAATACTGGCCCACTGTTTAGGGGACCCCATCCCAGGAAGGGCTGCTGGTTCCTCACAGCGAAACACCTTCCTTACACTGGGACCTGATCTTCAATGGCTGCAGGGAAGTTTGATAGCTCTAAGAACCATCCATAGCCAATGCAATTTCTGGAAAATCTCCAAGGCAATGCCCAACAACAGCAGTACACAGTTATGCAAAGCAAAAGCTACAGGCCACTAGCAAGCAGTGCTTTCTTCCCAAAAGGACAGAGCTGTTTGGGAGAGGGAATTTGTATTAGTCCGTTTTCACACTGCTATAAAGAACTGCCTGAGACTGGGTAATTTTTAAAGGAAAAAAGTTTCATTGACTCACAGTTCCACATGGGTGGGGAGGCATCAGGAAACTTACAATCATGGCAGAAGGCAAAGGGGAAGCAAGGCAACTTCTTCACAGGGCAACAGAAAGGAGAAGTGCTGAGCTAAAGGAGAAGAGCCCCTTATAAAACCATCAAACCTCATGAGAACTCACTCTCACTAGAACAGCCAGTGGGGGGCAGGGGGAAGGGGGGCATTGGAACCACCCCCATGATTCAATTACCTCAACCTGGTCTCTTTCTTGACACATGGGGATTATGGGGATTACAATTCAAGATGAGATTTGAGTGACGACACAAAGCCTAACCATATCACAATTAGTAAACCATGTGCAGCTAAAAGGCACTGTGGAGGTGTATAACCTGTGCCAACTGTCCCATAGTCATCACCATTTGTTTTGAGACTCCTCCAGTTAAATCAGGGTTCCAGTGACAGAGTGTAGCATTGCTATTGTAACAGGAAATAAGGAGAGGAGAGCTTGATGTGAGGGTTTACAGTGTGCCTTTATGGGATATTTCTTTAACCTGGTAGATGACCTAATGCCTAGATGTCCAACCCACTATTAGGGTTCCCTAACATGGGAAACCTGTTTACATTGGCAGAGGCCCTTGTGGCTCTTGTCTGACCAGTTTCTGCCTTCCTGACCATGGCTCTGTCACTGGGAGCCTGACCTTGTACTCTCCCCTGGTGTCCCAGGAAAAATTCACTCTGGGGCACTGATACAGTTTGGCTGTGTCCCCCTCTCCCACCAGATCTCATCTTGAATTCCCACATGTTATGGAAGGGACCCAGTGGGAGGTAGTTGAATCATGGGGGCAGGTCTTTCCTGTGCTGTTCTCATAATAGTGAATAGGTCTCATGAGATCTGATGGTTTTAAAAAGTGGAGTTTCCCTGCACAAGCTCTCTTCTCTTGTCTGCCGCCATGTGAGACATGCCTTTCACCTTCTGCCATGATTTTGAGACCTCCCCAGCCACGTGGAACTGTAAGTCCATTAAACCTCTTTTTTTTTTTATAAATTGCCCAGTCTTGGATATATCTTTATCAGTAGCATGAAAACAGACTAATACAGGCACCCCTAGTTTTTTAGATAAAAACTGCAAATTCAATATACCACCATAACAGGGAACTAGTTCAAAAATATTTTTCAACTTACAGATCCTGGGCAGAGAGGGTACAATGAGTTAAGAGGGCAGTCCTTCTTTCCTTTGTCATGTGAGTCAAGAAAGAAGGATCAAGCACACAGAGAGAGAGAGAGAGAGAGAGAGAGAGAGAGTGTGTGTGTAGAGAGAGAGAGCACACATGGCCACTAGCAGCACATTATATATAACAGAAAAAGGTGTGGGTCACTTTAAATTTATGGACAAATGGGTGAATGGTTCATTTAAAGAAGGCAGTTGGAAAGCGAGGAGACAGGTCTGCTAGGTGGGAGAGGTGAGCCTTAGTGATGAGTCTTAGCAGCTTTAATCCTCCTCTGCTTTTGTATTTCCAATCATCTACCTGAGTTGTTTTTGCTCACACTTCTGACACCAAACATGTGGGGTTTTTTCCTCACACCTCCTAATTTTCCAACTCTCCAGATACCAACTAAGTGCCTAAAATTTAATTAAATTCTGACATTAACTTCCTTGAGTTAGCTTAGACCTCACAAGTTAAGGGCCCAGTTTCAGAAGTCTGCCCTCACTTCAGATGCCAGTCACAATTCCCAGGTTGTTACCTGTACTTCTGACCAATTAGCTATAAATCTGATGGTTACCACAAGCCCCTCCTCAAGTTCAGTATTTCCTAGAATAACTCACAGAACTCAGGAAAGCACTTTACTTACTATTTATGGTTTATAACAAAGGATATAACTCGGGAATAGCCACATTCTGCACCTCTCCAGGTATGTTCTCTTCTGAGCACCTTGATGTTTTCACCAATCTGGAAACTCTGAACTCTTTTGTTTAGGGTTTTTTCTTTTAAGATAGAAATTTTAACAGAGGTTTCATTATATAGATATGATAGATTATATCATTCTCCACTGGTGATTAACTGAATCTCCAGCCTCTCTCCCTGCTCCTGAGGTTGGGAAAGGGGCTGAAAGTTCCAACCCTCTAACACATGATTGGTTACTCTGGCAACTAGCCCCCATTTTGAAGCTATCTAGGGGCCCACCAAGAGTCACTTTATCAACATAAACTCAGGTACAATTGAAGGAGGCTTGTAATGAATAACAAAAGATGCTTCTATCACTCCTCTCACTTAGGAAATTCAGTGCATTGTAGGATCCCCATGTCAGGAACCAGGGACAAAGACCAAGTGTATATTTCCTATTGTATCACACTACCCTATACAAATTCTTTCTACTGGGGTTCCTATGCCTGCTGCCTGTTACTTGCCTTACTCCCTTTTCAGCAGATCTAAGGAAACCTAAAGGAACACCTATTGACAAGAAATACCAAAGGATTACATTGACTTGTGAATACTAAAATTTGAACTGCATTTCTTTAGACTCTTAGGAGAACCAATACAGTTTTGGTCTATATTTCTCTCTGAAGAATGGAAAAAGATGAAAATTAATACTGAATGTTTCTATGACCTACAGATAGCTTATGACCTAGAAAAATTTTAATCAAATTTACCAAATCATAAGCTCAACATGGGAAGATGTTTTTAAAATTTTTATTGTAATAAATATATATAACAAAATTTACCATCTTAATCATTTAAGGGTACAATTCAGTGATATTAAGTACATTCATAATGTTGTGCAACCATTACCAGGTGTGGTGCAACCATTACCAGGCGTATTGTGCAGCCAGCCAGGCGTGGTGGCGGGCGCCTGTAATCCCGGCCACTCGGGAGGCTGAGACAGGAGATTGCATCCATCTATAGAATTCTTTTCATTTTGCACAACTGAACCTCTATATCCATTAAACAAAAAGTCCCCAGCCTCCCCTCTTTCCAGTATCTGTAAAGCACATTTCTACTTTCTGTCCCTATGTACCTTATAAAAGGGTATTTGTATGTTTGTGATTGATTTTTTTTTACTTAGCATACTGGCCTCAAGATTCATCTATGTAGTAGCACATGTCAGAATTTCCTTCCTTTTTAAGTCTGAGTAATATTCCATTATATGTATGTATCACATTTTGCTTATCCATTCATCTACCAATGGACACATGGGTTCATTAAAAGATATTTTTATCTTTGTTCACTACCATATCCCTAACATTTAGACAAATTTCCAGCCTGAATTAGGTGTTTGGTGATTGTTAAGTAAATGAATGGTTAACAGTTAAATGTGTGGTCTTGATTATACTTATAACAGCATGATGTTCATTGAATAAGTTGTCAGTGTGGGTGTGCTTTTGGGTAACCTATGACTTCTCATCTCTTCTCTTCCCTGACTTTATATTTCTAGTTCTTTCTTTTACTATCCTTTCACTATGCATTCCATTGATTTATCCCATCTTTTTCTATTCTTTGTTTCTCAGTGTTGTATTAATACAACACTGTAACATTTATGTAGCAATGCTGGATAGAGGTGGGGTTGGTTGATTCAATAAATAATGCTTGGACACCTACATTATGCTGACCTCTGTGCTAGCATTGGAACCATTATACCTAGTTAGTATTGTCTATTGAATCTTAGTTTAGAGCCTTAATTTTCAGTCAGGACTTTAAAATGCTGAGCATTACTCAAAAGAAATTCAGTGCTTGTGAAGTATTTACTAAACTGCTTAATTCAAGCAATATACAGTAATCTATTCTAAAGATTATACTCTCTGAAAGCAGTGATGAAGCTTAATTCCTTCATTTATCCAAATTAAAAGCCTTTGGAAATCGTTTACCACACATATATATATATCAAAAATATGTCTTAAATAAACCAAGTTCACTCCCAGGTCAAATGAGGTTGGAGATGTTCAGAATGGTTTGGTGGTAGAACAATTTGCAAGGTCTACAGTTAGTGATTGAGGTATACTATTCAATTTTTAAAATATTGCTTGTCAGCTAGAATCTAGTATATTTTGTTTCAAGTATAACTTGATTTTATAAACACCTGAAGATCAGGATTTGGAATGTCAATATAGCTCTATTGGGCCTAGCTATTCAACCTTCTAACTCAATTTCTTGTTTTTCCTCTTATTTTTTATATCTTTCAACACTGTAACTTACAAAAAAAAAACCTATCTTGTCTTCCTTTACTGGACCTAGAACTATTATTTTATGTCATATCTCATTTCTTTAAAAAACAAAACCAAGATTCCTGTGCTCTTTATCTTTTTGAATGCCCAAAAAAGGTCTGTCTTCCTGAGCAAGGTCTATCTTCATCTAAGCACAGCCAACAGAAAATAATCTGCATTCCTTATATCAGCAATCATACCCTGGTGGATTTGAGATTGACTGTGGCAGATTTGATAGACTTACAGTTGCTTTTCTGAAAGCACATATTTCCTCATCAGCATTTTAAAACAATAAAACTGCAGGGAATACAGTTCTCAAAGTATAGAACAGAACAGCTATAGTAGCAGATCAGATAGAAACAAAACCGGGCAGGCCAATGATGAACCAGTGAAGAGTCAGAAATCTTAAGGAGATGGAGGGAGATAGGGTAATAACAAGAAAACACAAGGTGGTTATTTGATAACTCCAATATCTGAAACTACTAATAAACTTTTCTAGCATCTTTTTAAAAATTATTTGTCATTTCTTCTTGTTTTCTATAGTCTAGTAAATTTGTAATTGAATTGATACAGGGTATGAAAAATTTTAGAGAAATTGTGCATTTGGTAGGCAGAGTAAAAGAAATTCACCTTAACCCAGTCTGAATTTGAAATTGAGCTAGTTTGAAGCTGAATTCTGCCTTTGTGTGGCCTGATTGATTTCTTGTTCGTCTTTTCTATTAAGGAGTAACCCTTTAGGCATTCCAACGGAAATCCTAGATTGTTAACGAAGCCTCTCCTCCATAGTGATCTCTGAATTCCATTTTTTTTTGTCTCTCAAATCCATAAAACAGACAAACCTCTGATCAGATTTTTAGCCTTTTAACCATCAGTTACAAATTGACGAAAAACTTAAGGGAAAAGCAGCATGGAATGTTGCATGTGTTCACTTTCATTCCTTTCTTTCCAGTAATCTGGTCTTCAAATCCTTGTTTCCTGGGAAGCTCTCTGAAGTCCTCAAACAGAGAACGTGTGTGTGTGTGTACTTTAATTCAGCTTTTCACTTTTGTGGTTTTTCTTGGAGAATTGGTCTGCTATAAGCTAGTCTGCCATAGCTGAAAGCAGAAGTCATGACGGGCACCTAGAATTGACACAGCATCGGCCGGGTGCGGTGGCTCACACCTGTAATCCCAGCACTTTGGGAGGCTGAGGCAGGTGGATCATCTGAGGTTGGGAGTTTGAGACCAGCCTGACCAACATGGAGAAACCCTGTCTCTACTAAATTAGCCAGGCGTGGTGGCAGGCACTTGTAATCCCAGCTACTCGGGAGGCTGAGGCAGGAGAATCGCTTGAACCCGGGAGGCGGAGGTTGTGGTGAGCTGAGATTGCGCCATTGCGCTCCACCCTGGGCAACAAGAGTGAAACTCCATCTCAAAAAAATAAAAAATTGACACAGCATACCAGGGAAGAAGCCATGGAACAGGAAAGACATTATAAGCTTTCATTTTTGTGTGTGTTTTCTTTACACCTGTGGGAGTTGCCTTTTTACTGGTTGACCTAACATTTTCTTAGACTCTTCTTTATGGTGCCACCAACATTGTTCTTCCCTTTGAGGGCCAATCCTTCAAACATTATGGCTGCTTTTATACCTCTTTGGCTGTAATGAATTACTGTCCTGTTTTCAAATCTGCCACTCATCCTGCTGTGTGGCTTCTGGCATTCTCACTGAAGAAATCTGTAAAAAGATAAATATTGTTCTAGTGATTTTTGAGAGATAAGTTTATGTAAGTAGTAGTTCTTCCTCAGCTTGGAAAATACTAGTCCAGGGTTTCAAAAGATGACTGTAATTTCCAAGCTTGGAAGAAATCCAACCCATGGAATTGGAAGATATCTTAAAGAACACACAGTCCAATCTTTTATGGAGAAGCCAACTTGCCTAAGGTTCCACGTCATTAGGTCCAAGGAACAGTAACTGTCTGCTTCCTGCCCATGCTCTTCAATACTCTTGCTGTAGATCAGTTACTTCATGGAAAGATTTCTGTTGACTGATAACTCTTGGAATCTGCATCCCATACCCTAAAGTTTCTCTTTGAGATACTAGTTTAGGATGTTAAAAGATAACTGCAAATTCTAAGTTTACATGTTAATGTATATATAAGGGTGTTGTTTTAAAGCAATTCTCCATGGAACAGACATTTATATGCAGAAATTTTAGTAGGGGAGCATAAGAAGTAGGGCTAGGCAGAGGGAGGATTTAAACTAGATGAATTCACAACAAAGGTTCATACAATGATGTGGGTACTGTGAAGCAGGGATGGCCCCATCAGTGTTGTCCTGCTTTTAGGCAAGGGGGTTGGACATTTATGCCCCCATCTGGATAGTTAACCAGTTACTGATTAGTTAAAAATGACTAATTAGTTAAAAAAATTAGTTATTAATTTTCAACTAATTACTAATTAGTAAAACTAGTTAAAAATGACTAATTAAAAATGAAAGCTAAACAAACTAAAATGTATATTTTTGTCTCTCTGCTAGATTGTCCTTAAAATAAACAGCAAATAGCAACAATCTGGAAGTGAAATAACCTATGGTTTTATTCATAAACATTTTGCAGTTGTTATCAAAGACAAAGCATTAAGGAGGTATGCAAATTTCACATTCATTCTGACACTTAGAAAAGGATGAAGGTTACCAAAGTTCAGGCACTTGCTTTCTAAAGAGTACCTTTATTGTTCTCATGGTTCCTGTGCAAGTTTTATTGAGAGGCTTAGTAGAATAATGATCTTGAACTCAAAGGAACTAAAGAGTAGACATTATCCTTCGGTCATGCACTTCACCATGTTTGAAGCTGAATAAATGTTTATTTAATAAGAACAGTCACTGTACAGTCAAAAAGGAATGTTTGCACTTGCCTATGGCAATGATTGCAAGTATTCACTAATATATTTAATGAAAGGAATTAATATTTTTTGATAGAAGATATATCATATTAATATCTTTACTGAGTTAAAGAACATGAATCAAGCACATGATCTTTGAAACTGTCAAATTTCAAATTTGCGAAGGCATTATTTAAATGATAAACGAGACAATTTTTTTAAAAAAATTACTTAAGCACATTTTCAATGTTCTCAGTTCCAGCCAAATTGAAAATGAAAGTAAAATTTTATTGCCTTCTTGAAATTCTAAAACACATCTTGTATTAGTTTTCAAATTACCTTCAGTTGAATGTAGGTAGATGTATAGTTACACTTAGAAGTCAATTTAAACAAGTTATATATTTGAGGTCATAATGTTTGTAGAAAGAATGGAGAAAAAATATTTCTATGTGAAACCATCAAATGAAAAATTAAGAATCAATTTGAAGGGATGGAAAAAAATCTACTAATCTGTGACTCCTTTAACCTGCCAGAAAATCCTTATTTTTAACACCCAGTATAATGCAGAAACAAATATTGATGACTGGAAAACCATAAGACCGTCTGATTTTTATTTTCTCAAATTCTAATCATAAAAGAGGCTACATAAAATTAGCACATATAGAAAGATTCAATGAATATCTCAAATCCATACCTGATGTTACATATCTTTTCCCAAACAAGTTCACAAAATTTTACCCTTTCAATCTATTTATAACTCCCCTCTGTTGGAGGAAATAAGAAGAACTTTGTGATTGTTGCACATGATACTTGGGAGGAGCCCAGGCATTGGGGTAATTTTTATGCACTGAGAGTGTCCTGTATATATTTAATGCTTAGTTGTTAAATACTGATATTTAACAATTTTACTGTTGTTAAAACAGAACAGTTTAGCAGATTATCTATTGGAGAACTCTGAGGACAAGATGGATAATAGGAAGGAAGAACTATAAAAACACTGGCAAGGAGGGGTCCTGGTCATTCAATGGCGGAACCTTGAGTATACACGGCCAGGAGATGTGCTCAAGAATCTAAAGACAGGCCTGGGAGGGGCTTCAAGATGGGTGACTAGATGCATCTGGTACTCACTTCTTCCATGAAGAGGAACCAAAATAGTGAATAGATAATTACACTTCATCACCTAAGAAAAACACTGGAATTCAAAAGAGAAGTGACAGGAAGCACCAAAAGCAAGGAAGGAGACGGAAGCGAGGCAGCCTTCTTGACTGGTGTAGGCTGGGGACCTGGAGAGGCTCTCTAATGTTGGAAAAGGGTAAGTGAGAGATTCCCAACAGTCCACATTCCTGCTGAAGACTCCTAAAATCCTCGCTATGGGAGAGCCCCTTGACCCTCACGGAGCCTGAGACTAACAAAGGGAGTTCCCTGGAGACTGCAATTGCATTGCTCCATAGAGGGAGCCCACATTGAATCCTACAAGCCCCCAAGTTCTAAGCAGCTGTGTTGACATTCCCTGCCTGCAGCTGATACTAGGCTGAGGCAGAAGCCACTGGCAGCAACCCTGCTCCCACTAGCAGAGGGATGGCCATGCATTTTTGCATGCCCTGAAGACAAATTTCACTATCACCTCTGCAGGCTGAAGCACAAGTGAAGTGCATGACCCCCAGCCCTCTGTCTGCAGCTTCTCCCACTGACCGCATACATGTCCTCCAGCAGGGCTACAGCACAGGTGCTGCTGCCTCAACCCAAGCATTCCACTGGCAACCTAGGGACCAGCCCACCCCTACTTACCATAGCTGGGACCTACATGCACCATCAAAGGGCTTAAGGACAAGTCCACCAGGCCTAGCTCTGCTCCCGTTGAGTACCCAAGCACACTATTCAGGGGTCTGTAGATTACCCACCCTAGTTCACTATCATTGGCATCAGAACACTTTTCCCAGAGTCTGAGGTCATTCCCACAAAAACTGCTGCTACCATCACAGCTGGCACCCACCCACACATGCTACCTGCAGACTTGAAGACTGGCCTTCCCAACCCATCATAACCACCACCAACACCAATGCAGACCACTTGTGTCCCAGAGGGTTGTACCGCCACTGCTAATGCCACACCAGCTGCCCAGGGACTTGATAAGCTGCCCACCAACCTGACTAATCACTGTCACTCCTGACATCTGAGCAAGCCACTGGAAGCCCAAAAATAGGCCTGCCTTGACCCTCTAACACCAGTGTCAGTGTATGCTGCCCTGAGGCCCAAGGATAGATAAGCTCAGCCCACCACTGCCACCACTTGGACCCACAGACTGGTCCATCTGGCATCCCAGACACCAGCATAAATTCATCACAGCCTCCACTAATAACTGCACACTATCCACTGAGGAAATCATATAGACCAAGGATGCTGCTTAGAGCCAAATATACAGAAACTACACTACTGCACACAACCAGAATCAAAGCCAAAGCACCCCACCCAACCAACATCATAGATACATCTTCAGGAAAAAGTGCCCCTCTACAAAAGCAAATTCAAAAAATTGGAAGAAGCAACTACTACACCAGATGAGCAGATATTAATGTAAGGACACAGGAAATGTGAAAAAGCAAGGAAATATGACACTTCCAAAGGAACACATAATTCTACCAAAACAGATCCCAATCAAACAGGATTTTACAAAATCTCCCAAAAGATTTAAAATATTCATTTTAAAGAGGCTCAGTGAGATAGAATAGAATATTGAAAAGCAATACAAAGAAATCAAAAAACAATTCAGGATATGAATGTGAAGTTTAACAAAGAGATAAATTTAAAAAAAAACAGAAATTTTGGAACTGAAGGATTCCTTGAAAGAAATAGAAAATATATTCAAAATTTCAACAATAGATTAGATCTATCAACGAAGTTTCTCGGAACTTGAAGACAGGTCTTTTGAAATAAACCAGTCAATCAGAAATATAAAGAAAGAAATTTTTTTAAAAAGAGCAAAGCCTATGTGGCATATGGGACATCATAAAGTGACCAAATATTTAAATTTTTGGTTTTCAGGAAGGCAAAAGAAAAAGAAAGGATTGTAATACTTATTTAATGAGATAATAAATGAAAACTTCTCAAGTCTAGTAAGAGATTAAGACTTCCTGATACAGGAGACCCAGAGATCCCCAAATATATAAAAATCAAAGGGATTTTCTCCAAAGCACATTATAGTCAAACTGTCAAAAGTCAAAGACAAAGAATTCTAAAAACAGCAAGAGAAAAGCATCTAGTCACTTATAAAGAAACATCAATCAGAATAATGGTGAATTTCTTAGCAGAAACTTTACAGGCAAGGAGAGAATAGGATGATACATTCAAAGTACTGAAAGGAAAAAGTGTCAGTCATACCCAGTGCCATATCATACCCAGCAAATTCATCCTTCATAAATGAAGGAAAAATAAAGTATTTCTCAGACAAACAAAAGTTGAGAGGATTAATCACCACTAGACTAGCTCTACAAGAAATGTGTAAGTGTATCCTACATCTGGAAGTGAAAGAAAAATATCTGTAATCATGAAAACACATGGAAATTTATAAAATATTTCATCTAACAGCTAGAGTACTCATATTTCTCACCTGAACATGGAAAAGTCTCCACGATAGACCATATGTTAAGATATAAAACAAGTCTGAACAAGTTTTTAAAAATCAAAATTGTATCAAATGTTTTCTCAGAACACAAAGGAATAAAAGTAGAAATTAATAAGAAAAGGAACTTTGGAAACTGCACAAAACATGGAAATTTAAAAACATGCACCTGGTCCGGGTGCAGTGGCTCAAGCCTATAATCCTAGCACTTTGGGAGGCTGAAGCAGGTGGATTGCTTGAGTTCAGGAGTTCAGGACCAGCCTGGAAAACATGGTGAAATCTTGTCTCTACTAAATAAATAAATAAATAAATACATAAATAAATAAATAAAATCCAAAAGAAAATTAAATTAGCCGGGCATGGTGGCACACTCTTGTAGTCCCAGCTACTTGGGGGGTTGAAGCAGGAGGATTGCTTGAGCCTGGGATGTCAAGGCTGCAGTGAGCCAAGATCAAGCCACTGCATTCCAGCCTGAGTGACAAAGTGAGAGCTTTTCTCAAAACAAAAACAAAACACACATATGCTACTGAACAAACACTGGGTGAAGGAAACAATTAAGGAGGATATTTTAAAAAATTTTAAACAAATGAAAATCAAGACATAACATACCAAAACGTATGGGATACAGCAAAAGCAGTGCTAAGAGGAAGGTTTATAGTAATAAATGACTACATTGAAAAAGTAGAAATATTTCAAATAAACAATCTAATTATTCAATTCAAGGCACTAAAAAATCAGGAGCAAACCAAATCCGAAATTATTAGAAGCAAAGAAACAATAAAGATCAGAGAACTAAACAAAATAGAGACTAAAATAATTACAAAAGATCAATGAAACAAAGAATTTGTTTTTTGAAAAGATAAGCAAAACCAGTAAGTCACTTGCTAGGCTAACAAAGAAAAAAAGGAAAAAGACCTAAATAAAGAGAATCAGAAATGAAAAATGAGACATTACCACTGATAAAACATAATTATGAAAGTTCATCAGAAACTATTATGAACACCTACCTATACACTAACAAGCTAGAAAACCTAGAGGAACTAAATAGATTCCTGGACACAATCTATGGATATTGAAGCAGGAAAAAATAAAAAACATGAACAGACTAATGATGAGTAATGAGATTGAGTCAGCAATTTTAAGAAAATTCCCCCCCAAAAAAAGCCCAGGGCTAGATGGCTTTACTGCTAAATTCTATCAAATTTTCCAAGAAGAAATAACACTAATACTCCTCAAACTATACCAAAAAATTAAAAAGGAGGAAATTTTCCCAAGGCCAGCATTACACTGATTTCAAAACCAGACAAGGATGCAACAATAGCAACAACAAAAGCTGCAGTCCAGTATCCCTAATGAGCACAGACACAAAAATTCTTTTTTTTTTTTTTTTTTTTTTATTTTTTATTTATTTTTTTTTTTTTTTCTGATTCTAAAGTTTATTCTCTTAATCACTGCACTGTATTTCCTATTTGTGAACATCATTACATTTCAAGGTTTTTTAAATTCGGAGATTTAAATTTTTTTTTTTTTTTTTTTTTTACATTTTTTTTTTCTTTTATTATTATTATTATTATTATTATACTTTAGGTTTTATGGTACATGTGCACAATGTGCAGGTAAGTTACATATGTATACATGTGCCATGCTGGTGCGCTGCACCCACCAACTCGTCATCTAGCATTAGGTATATCTCCCAATGCTATCCCTCCCCCCTCCCCCCACCCCACAACAGTCCCCAGAGTGTGATGTTCCCCTTCCTGTGTCCATGTGTTCTCATTGTTCAATTCCCACCTATGAGTGAGAATATGCGGTGTTTGGTTTTTTGTTCTTGCGATAGTTTACTGAGAATGATGATTTCCAATTTCATCCATGTCCCTACAAAGGACGTGAACTCATCATTTTTTATGGCTGCATAGTATTCCATGGTGTATATGTGCCACATTTTCTTAATCCAGTCTATCATTGTTGGACATTTGGGTTGGTTCCAAGTCTTTGCTATTGTGAATAATGCCGCAATAAACATACGTGTGCATGTGTCTTTATAGCAGCATGATTTATAGTCCTTTGGGTATATACCCAGTAATGGGATGGCTGGGTCGAATGGAATTTCTAGTTCTAGATCCCTGAGGAATCGCCACACTGACTTCCACAAGGGTTGAACTAGTTTACAGTCCCACCAACAGTGTAAAAGTGTTCCTATTTCTCCACATCCTCTCCAGCACCTGTTGTTTCCTGACTTTTTAATGATTGCCATTCTAACTGGTGTGAGATGGTATCTCATTGTGGTTTTGATTTGCATTTCTCTGATAGCCAGTGATGGTGAGCATTTTTTCATGTGTTTTAAAATACTAGCAAACAAAATCCAAAAGCATATTTAAAGATACACCATGATCAAGTGCGGCTTATACCAGGGATGTAAGGATGGGTCACCATACACAAATTAATAAATGTGATACATCATATCAACAAAATGAAAGACAAAAACCATATAATCAACAGATGCAGAAAATTTAGATAAAATTGTTTGATAAAATTCAGCATCCTTTCATTGTAAAAAAGACTTTCAACAAACTATGCATAGAAGGAACATACCTCAATATAATATGATAAAGGCCATATATGACACTCCACATCATATTGAATGAGGAAAAGCTGAAAGCCTTTCTCTAAGTACTGTAATAAGACAAAGATACCCACTTTTACCACTCTTTTTCACTCTAGTACTGGAAGTACTAGCTAGAACAATCAGGCAAGAGAAAGAAATAAAATACATCCAAATGGAAAAGAGGAAGTTAAATTGTCCCTCTTTGTTGATGACATGATCTGATATGAAGAACATCCTAAAAGCTCCACCGAAAGTTTCTAAATATGATGAATAAATTCAGTAAGCTTGCAGGATACAAAATCAATATACAGAAATTAGTAGCATTTCTATAAACTAATAATGAACTAGCTGACAAAGAAAGCAATCCCATTGATAATAGCTACAGAAATTAAAATACTTAGAAATAAATTTCACCAAGCATATTAAAGGAAATGTGCTACAAGGAAAACTAGAAAACATTGATAAAAGAAATTGAAGAGAACACAAACAAATGGAAAGACATCCCATGCTTACGGAGCAAAATGATTAATATTGTTAAAATAACCATACTGCTCAAAGCAACCTACAGATTCAATGCGATCCCTATATTTTTCACAGAAATAGAAAAAACAATCCTGAAATATATATGAAACCAAAAAGAGCTCAAATAGCCAAAGAAATCCTGAGGAAAAGGAACAAAACTGGGTCGGGCGCGGTGGCTCACGCCTGTAATCCCAGCACTTTGGGAGGCCAAGGTGGGTGGATCATGAGGTCAGGAGTTCAAGACCAGCCTGGCCAAGATAGTGAAACCCCATCTCTACTAAAAATACAAAAAATTAGCCGGGTGTGGTGGCAGGTGCCTGTAATCTCAGCTACTCGAGAGGCTGAGGCAGAGAATTGCTTGAACCCGGGAGGCAGAGGTTGCAGTGAGCCAAGATTGTGCCACTGCACTCCAGCCTGTGGAAGCAGGGAAGGAACAAAACTGAAGATATCACATTACCTGACTTAGAAATATATTACAAGTCTATGGCAATCAAAATAGCGTGATATTAATATACAAATAGACATATAGACAAATGGAACAAAATAGAAAATCCAGAAATAAATCCACATATTTACAGCCAACTAATTTTTTTTTTTTGAGACAGAGTTTTGTTCTTGTTCCCAGACTGGTGTGCAATGGCGTGTTCTTGGCTCACTGCAACCTCCGCCTCCTGGGTTCAAGCAATTCTCCTGTCTCAGCCTCCCAAGTAGCTGGGATTACAGGTGCCTGCCACCATGCCCGGCTAATTTTTGTATTTTTAGTAGAGATGGGGTTTCACCATGTTGGCCAGTCTGGTCTCGAACTCCTGACCTCAGGTTATCTGCCCACCTTGGCCTCCCAAAATGTTGGGATTACAGGTGTGAATCACTGTGCCCGGCCTCAGCCAACTAACTTTTTACCAAAGCATCAAGAACATACATTGTGGAAAGAACATTCTCTTAAATAAATGGTGTTGGTAAAATTGAATATTCATATGCAGAAGAATTAAACTATACCCCTATCTCTTAACATATACAAAAATCAACCCAATATGAATTAAATACTTAAACAGAAGACCCAAAACTATAAAAGTATTAGAAAAAAATATAGAGAAAACACTCCAGGACATTGATTTAGGCAAAGATTTTATGCCTAAGATCTCAAAAGCACAGACAACTAAAACAAAAATAGACAGATGGAACTATATTAAACTGAAAAACTTCTGCACAGCCAAGGAAACAATCAAAAAAGTGAAGAGACAACCTGTTGAATGGGAGAAAAAATTTGCAAACTATTCATCTAGCAAGTACTAATATACAGAATATTCAAGGAACTCAAATAACTCATCAGTAAAAAACAAATAATTCCATTAAAAAGTAAGCAAAGGACATGAATAGACTTCTCAAAATAAGTCATACAAATTACCAACAGGTAAATGAAAAAATGCTCAACATCACTAATCATTACAGAAATCAAAATCAAAATCACAATGAGATATCATTTCACCCCAGTTAGAATGGCCATTATCAAAAAGGTAACAAAATAACAAATGCTGTTGAGGATGCAAAGAAAAGGCAATTCTTAGAAACTGTTGGAGGGAATGTACATTAGTATAACTACCATGGAAAACAGTATGATGATTTCTCAGAAAGTAAACCATATAATTGAGCAATCCCATTACTGTGTGTTTATCCAAAGGAAAAAAAAAAGGGATGCTTGCACTCACATATTTATTGTAGCACTATTCACAATAGCCAATATGTGGAATCAACCTAAGTATCCATAAATGAATGAATGGATAAAGAAAATGTGGTCTATATAAATGTACTGATCTATTCTCATCGTGCTATAAGGACATACCCGAGACTGGGTAATTTATGAAGGAAAGTGGTTGAATTGACTCACAGTTCCGTGTGGCTGAGGAGGCCTCAGGGAACTTACAATCATGGTGGAAGAGGGAAAAAAACACGTACTTCTTCACAAGATGGCAAGAAGAAGTGTGGAGCAAAAGGAGGAAAAGCCCCTTATAAAACCATTATATTTCATAAGAACTCACTATCACCAGAACAGCATGGAGGTAACAACCCCCATGATTCAATTACCTCCCACTGGGCCCCTCCTACGACACTTGGGGGTTATGAAAACTACAATTCAAAAGGAGAATTGGGTGGAGACACAGCCAAACCATATCAACAAACAACGGAATAGTATTCAGCCATAAAAAACAATGAAACCCAAGCATTTGCAGCAACATGGATAGAACTGAAGGCCATTATGTTATGTGAAATAAGACAGGCACAGAAAGACAAATGTCACATATTCTTACTAGGACCTAGGAGCTAAAAAATTTGATCTCATGGAGGCAGGGAGTACAATGACTGATTCCAGAGGCTAGTAAGGGTGTGTGATTGAGAGAGGGGTGTGAAGAAAGGTTGGTCAATGCATACAAACATATAGATACACAGAAGGCACGAGTTGTAATGTTCAATAGCAGAGTAGGGTGACTGTAGCCAGCAACAATATATTTTACACTTTAATGTAGCTAGAAGAGAGGACTTCAAATGTTCCAAACACATAGAAATGATAAATACTCAAGATGATATATACTCTAAATATGCTGATTTGATCATTACACATTCTATGCATGTAAAAAATGTTAAATTTACCCCATAAATATGTAAAATATTATATATCCAAAAAAACCCTTAAGACATACTTCATGGATTTCATAGTTCTCCCTGATGTCAATACTGTTAGCTTACTTGTTATTTTCTAATATTCTTTCAGGTAATAACTTTCTCCAATTTTCATTGTGGGTTCCTTGTATATCTTTTCATATTTTTATAATTGAGAATGTTAACGTGCTTCTTGTTTCTTTCTCTTCTTACCTCGAAGACTTTTGTTTTTTCTCAAGCACAACCAAGAACCACACTGAGGTAAAAAGTAAAAATGTTGGCACTTATAAGAAAATTATTGGTTACCTATATTTTACTATTGATGGAATGAGAAATAATAGCAAGAGCAAAGAATCAACCTGTGGCCTTTGGTTTTCAAGCTAAATATGTATTCTTTCTTCATTTTTAACATGGATCATTAGGTACAAACTTATTTGATTATGGCTTGTTACTATTGCCATTTTTTAGTATAATATCTTGTTAAAATTTTCCCTCATTCTTCCAAGGATTTCTCTTTTCATTAAGATCCTCTGGTCCTAAATATTTGATAAATTCTGTATCAAAGCTTTTATGATACTGGTAAAAAAGTGATAAAAAGTTGTAATTAATTAGTCTAAAAGCTCAATGGTCAATTTTAAAGTAATAATGGTCTCCATAAGAGTATTTTTGCAATGAAATACATAATATATATTTCAGTCTAGATATAGATGATTCTCTACTATACTTGCTCTTTTCTTTTATGTAAAGGTTGTTAGTTTGTTAGCTGGTTATACAAAGACTAGTCTGAGTATTGATCCTGATTCCTTGGTATATTTTATTCAAATATTTTATGTGTATCATGTATAGAGATAGAAATAAAATTCTGTAGAAATATATATATCATGAATATATTTAAGTATGTATATTCATAAAATATAGTTTTATATTTCACATATATTTATACATATATTTCATATGTGTGTAAGTGTATAAATAGATAAATGTATGGAGTATATATTCATGTAATATTGTAAAACAAGAATTTTTAATGACCATACCTGAATAATTTGAATTCCTGTCTGTGGATTAAGATAGGACCTAAACAAATTTCCAACATGGTTCCTTAAAGTGTATTACTGTTTAAATCCTAGGGATAGAAAAGCATGTGATTATATAGTATTTCTTCTTTTTAGATTTCAGGTGTTTGAGTAGAAAAGGCTGCTATCCAAGTTTTAAGAGCTAAACTTTAAAGGCACACTAAAACTTTGAATGTTCTCAGATTTAATATGAGCAATTTCCTTGCTCTTTTGCCTGCCTAGTAAATCATTTACTCCAGCAGGCAAAATTTTTCTTTCAAAAAAAAGCTTCTTTTGAAAAAAAAATCTCAAAATAGTGTTGAAATAGAAGCACTATGTACTTGCTCTGGATACAAACCTACCAAGACAGAAAAGTGGTTGCCTTTTTACTTATGACCCAGTGGGAAAATGTAGGAAATGAGTTTTAAGTGAGAATAAATGACGTTATCTAAAAATCTTTTTTACTAAAACAGAAAAAAAAAACCTTACAAGTGATTAGAGGACAGGGTTTAAATTTTCATAGTAATGGAACTATGCAAGTATACATTTTGTGCCCAAAGAACCTAGAAGACAAAATGACACTTCAGAATTTAATATCTGTACCTATTCATTCTCCAACACAAGCTCTAAGAACAGAACAATCCTGATGACATCTGACAGTCCAGAGTCCAAGTTAAAAGCATTCTAATTTTCCTGTGTTTATTTCTTATTAGAATGGAGAAGAAAAAAATTCATAACCAAGACCATAACCAGGAAAGAAGCATTACATAAAAGAGGGAGTCAAAACTATACTATAGCTGAATTTTTCTCCTCATGTCTCTTAATTGGACAATTGAGTCCATTTATTTTCAACATTATAGGTGAGAAAGGACTCACTGTTGCTATTTTGTTGCTTGTTTTCTGGTTTTTTTTTTTTAGACTTCTCATTCCTTCTTTTTATACTGATTTTTTTCATGGTTAAGTGATTTTCTCTGGTGGTATGTTTTAATTTGTTCCTTTTTATTTTTAGTCCATCTAGTATAGGTTTTTACATTGTGCTTCCCATGATACTTACCAAAAAAATTCTTGTAACAAGTTATTTTAAAGAGATGACAACTTTTCTTAGATCACAAAGAATAGAAACAAAGAAAAAATGAAAAACAACTTCTGCACTTTACCTCTATTCTCCCCATATTTTGACTTTATGTTATCTCAATTTACATGTAAATATTGCCCATCTCTTAACAGATTGCTGTAGGTATTATTGTTTTTATAGATTTGTCTTTTTGGCTTCAAATTAGAGCTATGAGCAGATTGCACACCACAATTACAGTATTACAGTATTCTGGCTCTGTCCATGTATTTAATATTACTAGTGGTTTTTGTATCTTCAAATGTTTTCTTTCTCCACATTAGTGTTTTTTTCTTTCAGATTAAAGAATTTCCTTTAACATTCTTTGTAAGATGGGGGTAGTGTTGGTGAATTCTCTCAGCTTTCATTCATCTGGGAAAGATTTATCTCTCCTTCATAGTTGAAGGATAGATTTGCTGGATATAGTATTCTTAGGTAGCAGCCTTTTTTTCATTCTTTCAGTACTTTGAAAATGCCATCCCCTTCCCTCCTCGCCTGTATAGTTTCTGTTGAGAAGTCTGTTGACATACACATTGGAGCTCCTCTATAAGTTATTTGCTTCTTTTCTCTTGCTGCTTTTAAGGTCCTTTATTTGCCCTTGATCATTGAGAATTTGATTATTATATACCTGGGAGTAATCTTAATTTAGTCAAATCTGGTGTTCTCTGACCTTCTTGTACCTGGATATTTATCTCTTTCTCAATTTTTGGAAAGTTTTCTGTTATTCTTTATTTGAACAAGATTTCTACCCCCTACTTTTGCTTAACTCCCTCTTGAATACTAATAATTCTTATATTTGGTCTTTTCAGGTAATTTTCTGTATCTTGTAGGTCATCTTTCTTTCTTTTCATTCTTTTTCTCTTCTGACTGTATATTTTCAAATAGCCTTTTTTCGAGCTCATTGATTTTTTCTTCTGCCTGATCCATCCCGCTGTTGAAAGCCTCTACAGAATTTTTCAGTTTACCAAATATGTTTCTGAGTTCTAAGATTTGCCTTTTAAAAATTATTTCAGTCTTTTTGTTAAATTTCTCCAATAAATTTTTGAATTGCTTTTCTGTGTTATCTTGGAGATCCCTGAGTTTCCCTAAAACTACTATTTTGAATTCTTAGAGAGCTTATATGTCACCATATTATTAGGGTTAGTGACTGGTTCCTTGCTTTGTCCATTTGAGGAGGTCATAGTTCCCTGTTTGCTGTTGTTGCTCCATGATGTATCTCTATTTGTTTGCATTGAAGGATTAGTTATTATTCCAATCTTCTCTGTCTGGCTTATTTTGGTTTTTCCTGGATATATTTTCTTTGTAATTTACCTGTTGATTTTATTTTGTTTGTTTAGTTCTACTAGGTTGCTGCCCCATTTTCAGCACCATATGGCACCTTAAGCCCAGATCTACCTTGGTTCTAGTAAGCAATCACAGTACTGCTTTGTCACAAATGGAGGAAATACCAAAGGAGATATCCCAGAAGTGTGAGAAGGCTGGGTAGGGGTCCCTTCCTATAAGGCATCTATGGAATAGACTTCCTACAGCATGGGAACAGCCTGCTGAACAGCTACTCTGATTTGGCATCTACTTTGGCCAAGCTCAGAGAAGAGTTTCTAGGGCTATGAGTGGTAGTACCACCTCCCTCTTTTCTCTCTGACTGTCCTCAGGAATATTTCTCATTTCAGGTACCTATGATGGTTCTCATGGGTTGAAACAGGGACAGGTCTCCTGCTAGGGAACCCAAAAGGACGGAAAATATTGTCCAAATTGAACTCACTTTTTCCAGTGTGAGTTGGAGAAACTGTGAGTTGGGGACAATTTTTCTACACACTTTCTGTCAGGAGATTAGGGTGAGGGGCATTGCAGATGTGGCAGTCCACTTCTCTTACCATTTGCTCAGAGTTTTTCATTTCTCTGTGGCCTCAGGAATTGTCTAATCATCATATTTGAGTTCTGGGATATTGCAAGTGATAATCTCAGTACCGAATACATTTGGTTTTTATATTCTCTTGGGGGTAGGGTGGGAGAATAATGCCAGCTACCCTCTCTACTGTTATTTTGGAACCAGAGGACTCTTCTCATGTCTCAAAAAAAGAAGTGAGTATATAACGCTTGCTCCTTGGTACCTCTACCATTAGGGTAATAGAATACATACAGATAAATACAGAAATACAGATGCAACCTTACTCAAGGGATATATATATATCCCTTGAGGTGGGTGGAGAACCAGACAATGTCTTCTCTTCACCTCCCTTCTGAGATCCAAGGGTCACTTAGTGATCACTGGCAGCCATGAGTTTTGTGCTTACTGGTTTGCATTCTCTGAAACCCAGTCATTCCTATGAATCACACATACTGGTTTTGTACATAATAAAATAAAAACCATATATATATATATATATATATATGACTGGTGATAAAAGGACAAACCACACATTGGTCAAAAACAGAATTCAGACAACATACATTTTCAAGGCAGATTTCAAAAATTAAGATTAACTAACCAAAGATGGATTGGAAGCTGAGAAGAGTATCCAAAGACCAAGTAAGAAAGATCAAGTTAAGCTGCATGTGGAATATTCTGTCAAGCACTACTGTGGCTGCAGTTAGTATTTACCAGGCTTCATCCTCCAGGTCTTAAGTCTTAAGGGCAATGTGCGTGATTCCTAACAAAACATGTGGATACAAAAATTAGGCAAGGTTTGTATTATCAGTCAAAAATGGCTCATTATAATCCACATTACAGGATTCATGAGGAAGATACGATTATTTCAATGGAAATTATGCTAAAAAGGCATTTGATAATATTCAACATGTATTGCTAATTATTAAAATTGGTTTCTTATTAAGAGTACTTATTATAAATGAAGATATACTAGTATGTATAATGACAGATTTTTAGACATTTCTGCCAAATTAAAGAGCACATCTGCACTTTTAATTAATATATTAGTGGGGGATGAAGAGAGGGAAGAATTTCCATCATGGGAAAACTGTAGTCATGAGAGAATAGAAAAAATATGAATAAATAAGGGATATCAGGCAGTGGAGCAAGAGGAGAGCAAATCAGAGAGAGGAGCAGAGGGGCCCAGGTAGGCAGTCTCCAGAGGATGGAGAAAGGCACTCCTGTGATTACTTTCCTGCCCTTCACTGTAGCTTCCCTGAGGTCTGGCCATACCTGGGAAGTCCCAGGCTGTTCATGGAATTTTGTGTGGAATTCATTCAGTAAGCCCATATTTTCTTTTATGGGGGGACCTATTTTTCTGATTATAAAATGTCACCTTTGAAATTAAAACATATAAGAAGTATAAATAAGGTGAAGATCAACCATAATTTTAACACTTATTGGTGCTTAATCTCTACTGTTTGAGTGTAATGTGCACAAGTGTGCATGTATGCACATGCATACGTATATATATATATATATATATATATCGTATTTGGTATTTTTATGCCATTCTGGTGTGAACTTATATAACCATTGGAGGAGAAATTTGGAAATGTTTATTGGGAGCTACAAAAATAATCCTACTTTTTTTTCAACAAAAAGTTTTAAGTACCTACTATGTACCAGGTATTCCTTGGGGCTTGTGGGATATACCTTGGAACAAAACAGGCAGAAATAGCTGGCTGCATGGAGCTTATAATGAGAGAGAAAAAATAAACAACTAATATAATAAATAACACACATATTGAATGATTGAAAAAGATGAATGCTACGAAAGAGGAAAGTAGCAGAGCAGGGTAAGGAATGAAATTCCAGATGGGGTAGGATGGGGACATGTTGAAATATGAAATAGGGTTGTAAAAATCTGAGCACAGACTTGCAGATTGGGGAAGTTACCATGCAGACACCTGGTATAAGATCATGCCAGACAAATTATTATTGATGAGAGAAATTTCCATTTTAAGGATATATTCTAAAGAAATATAAGTATGTATGTATTTTATATTGTTTCACAGTAATGGAACATACTTCATATACTGTTATTTAATCTGTCTTTATCAATATATTATTACACATTTTATGACAATAGGCATAGAAGTACATCATACCTTTTTTGATTAGATGGTATTCCAATAAAGGGTGTGCCATAAGTTATTTAACCAATCCCCCAGTTTTCACGTTTGCAGAGTACTACAAATGACACTTTCGGATCAATATTTTCCATATGGTTTCTTTTGTTTTGTTTTGTTTTTTGCTTTAGAACAGGAAAGTGTTGTCTCTCGGTCACAGGGATGCACAGTTTTAAGGCATCTCCTTGACCAAGAGACACCACCTTTATATTAACATGTACTTTATAAGCTGACAATCCTTGCTCTCTTTGCAAATTCCTGAGATTGTGCGTGTTCATTGCCCAGGTCATAATGGCTGCTGACATTCAATCTTTCCATGAGGAGTCACTTGCAGTCCCAGCACATCTTCCTGGTGTTTTCTCATCTGTTCTTGGTGAGGTGGTGGGGAAGGTGGGTGGAGAACCAGACAATGTCTTCTCCTCACCTCCCTTCTGAGATCCAAGGGTCACTTAGTGATCACTGGCAGCCATGAGTTTTGTGCTTACTGGTTTGCATTCTCTGAAACCCAATCATTCCTGTGAATCATACATACTGATTTTGTACAGAATAAAATAAAAAAACATTTCCTCTCTCTCAGTTATTTTTCCCTTATTTCCCCACATTCTTCTGTAATCATTCTGTAGACCATTCACATTCCCTGTAGTAATGCCTACAATGTTTTGATTTGAGTTTGCTACTTACAGTCCTGCTAGTTTATAAACAAACAAAACTATTGCTTTCCAGTGCTGGCAAGGTTCAGAGAAAAAAAAACAGCACTTTATTTCTATCTATGCTGATTTCAGCATAAAATACTACAATCTTTTTGGAAAATAGTTTGGCAAAATGGAACATGAGCTATAAATTTTCATATATTTGGTCTCAGCACTCTCAAATATAGGAGTACATTCTATTTTTTTATATACTTTAAGTTCTAGGGTACATGTGCACAACGTGCAGGTTTGTTACATAGGTATACATGTGCCATGTTGGTGTGCTGCACTCATTAACTCGTCATTTACATTAGGTATACCTCCTAATGCTATCCCTCCCTTCTCCCTCCACCCAACAACAGGCCCTGGTGTGTGATGTTCCCCTTCCTGTGTCCAAGTGTTCTCATTGTTCAATTCCCACCTATGAGTGAGAACATGTGGTGTTTGGTTTTCTGTCCTTGTGATAGTTTGCTGAGAATAATGGTTTCCAGCTTCATCCATGTCCCTACAAAGGACATGAACTCATGATTTTTTATGGCTACATAGTATTCCATGGTGTATATGTGCTGCATTTTCTTAATCCAGTCTATCATTGATGGACATTTGGGTTGGTTCCAAGTCTTTGCTATTGTGAATAGTGCCACAATAAACATACGTGTGCATGTGTCTTTATAGCAGCATGATTTATAATCCTTTGGGTATATACCCAGTAATGGGATGGCTGGGTCAAATGGTATTTCTAGTTCTAGATCCTTGAGGGATCGCCACGCTGTCTTCCACTGTGGTTGAACTAGTTTACAGTCCCACCAACAGTGTAAAAGTGTTCCTATTTCTCCACATCCTCTCCAGCATCTGTTGTTTCCTGACTTTTTAATGATCGCCATTCTAACTGGTGTGAGATGGTATCTCATTGTGGTTTTGATTTGTATTTCTCTGATGGCCAGTGATGATGAGCATTTTTTCATGTGTCTGTTGGCTGCATAAATGTCTTCTTTTGAGAAGTGTCTGTTCATATCCTTTGCCCACTTTTTGATGGGGTTGTTTGATTTTTTCTTGTAAATTTGTTTAAGTTCTTTGTAGATGCTGGGCAGGTTGCCTGTTTACACTGATGGTAGTTTCTTTTGCTGTGCAGAAGTTCTTTAGTTTAATTAGATCCCATTTGTCAATTTTGGCTTTTGTTGCCATTGCTTTCGGTGTTTTAGACATGAAGTCCTTGCCGATGCCTATGTCCTGAACGGTATTGCCTAGGTTTTCTTCTAGGGTTTTTATGGTTTTAGGTCTAATATTTAAGTCTTTAATCCATCTTGAATTAATTTTTGTATAGGGCGTAAGGAAGGGATCCAGTTTCAGCTTTCTACATACAGCTAAGCCAGTTTTCCCAGCACCATTTATTAAATAGGGAATCGTTTCCCCATTTCTTGTTTTTGTCAGGTTTGTCAAAGATCAGATGGTTGTAGAAGGAGTACATTCTAAAGGAACAATTCAGAATATGGATATGGAAAGGCATGTTTACAAACATGCTCATTGTAATATATTTCTATATTTCCCCATCAACACCTGTATTAGTTTTCAAAACAAAGGTGACTTTGTTATAGATCACAAACTAAGTGGCTTAAAATGACCGAAATTTATTCTCTCGGCGTTCTGGAGGCTAGAGGTCTAAAATCAAGGTGTCAGCAGGGTTTGTTCTTTCTGAGGGTTCTGAGGGAGAATCTGTTTCATGCCTCTCTCTTAGCTTCTGGTAATGGCCAGCGACTGTTGACATTGTTTGGTTTGTAGATGCACCATTCCAATCTCTGCCTCCTTCTCACATGTGGTTTTTCCTGTGTCCTATGATGTTAAACAGTTATGGGAGAGGCTGGCCCTGGGCTGAATCCTGTTTATACCAGATTACCTGACTTGCGGGAGAATCAGTAGAGATTATGACTTTGCCAATAGTTACCACCATGAGGACCACTTCCTAAGAGTCGTCTCCCCTTCACGTCCATGATAGAGTGGGTCACCATGCCACTTTTAAGCTATCAGTCAGCATTATAATGTTTGGTATTCATGGTTTAAACCCTCCAAACTCTTCAAGCAAGAAGAGCTGTGTCCAATTCACAGATTCAGTCAGGGCACCATTTAGTACTAACCTTGTAGAGTCACTGAAAGGATTTAAAGTTGTCATTGTTAGGATTTACATTTTAAACCTTGAAACGTGATAGAAATTTTGCTGCCAGTATACACAGTTCTTGGAATTTAACCACTTATTTAAAAAACACCCATCTTAGCCTGGGTGTGATGGCTCAAGCCTGTAATCCCAGCACTTTGGGAGGCTGAGGCAGGCGGATCACGAGGTCAGGAGATCGAGACCATCCTGGCTAACACGGTGAAACCCTGTCTCTACTAAAAAAAAAAAAAAAAAAAAATTTAGCTGGGCATGGGGGCGGGTGCCTGTAGTCCCAGCTACTCAGGAGGCTGAGGCAGGAGAATGGCGTGAACCTGGGAGGCTGAGCTTGCAGTGAGCCGAGATTGCGCCACTCCACTCCAGCCTGGATGACAGAGTGAGACTCTGTCTCTTAAAAAAAAAAAAAAAAATCTTATACAATATTTTAATTTCTAATAAGATGAGAAATATTCCATCACATGGTGCAATTTGTGTGTCTACCCATGCCATTGATAACAAGAAACGAGACAAAAAATAGCCTCCAGGGGTCCAGAATGAAGTGTTTCCCAAGTTGAAAAAGAAATAAATACCAAAAAAAGAAAATAGAAAAATTCATTATCTTCATTGTTATGGAAAAATTGTGTCTTTCTTCACTTATCAATTGCAGAGGAAAGATGTAAACAACATCAAAATACATCCTTTCAGCAGAGACACTGGTTGTAAATAAGGTTTCATCATTTATATGCTTGTCCAAAGTGGTAATTTAGAATGACTGCTACCAGCTCTGGCTGTATCCAGAATGATAATTATGAAGTAAGTGCTGAGCAGATGCTTGGAAATAAAAGTTTGCCCTGAGCTGCCAGGAGCCTAAGGACAAAGCTAACAGTCCCCTTAAACCCTTAGTTTGGGAACAGAATTGTCAATACAGCCACAGTCTGCCAATTTGCTAAGCATCAATAGACATTAGCCATGCATACAAATATGGATTATTTTAAGAAAATAAATTGTCACTGACATATAATTATTTTTGCTTTCCTTTCTATGGATCTGTGCCTACTCTGAATATCTTAAAGCAGCAACTCAAAGTTAATTCACAAGAAAAGGAGAAACAGGCTAGTAAAAATTGTATTATAAGCTCACAGCAAGAAATATGTGCTTAAAAGGGGATTTATTCTTTCTTATTGGAATGAACACTTAATTTTCTACCTAAAATGAAATAAAATTTTAAGAAAATTTATGGCTTCTAGGAAAGCAGTTTTTCACATGCCAAACTATGTTAGCAAAGTTGGGAATAAATCATCAAAGAAATCTGACTAGTACTACACTGCAGTTCCTGCAAGATAATATTTAACTTTACTGTAGGACAGCTACCACTAATGAGTTCACTGAATTCTGTGAACTAATACCTTTGAATAATAGACAATTGGCATTCCTCCTCTTTTCTTTGTGCTCTGGATTGTTCTTCTCGTGCTTTCCCTTCTTCTCATCTTCCTTCCATTGCTACTTCTCTGAAAATATCTTCCTTGTTCTGACATTAAAAGGTTTGCACCACTATCCTTATGCCCTCAATTTTCTCCCTTTCTGATTTTTCCCACCACTACTGGTATTAAGCCTGCTTCCTTGGCAGCTCCTTTAGGTAACAATGACAAGAGTCACAGACTTGTCCTCTGTCTTTCCAGACTGTTGATGTGACATGTATTAAATTATACTCTTTATTTAGAATGAGAACAATGATTGGTAGTCTTTCTACAAATGGGCTTAAATTTCTATTCTTTCATTGCTTGACTGCATTTTGAGATTGTGATCCAAACAAACCGAAAAATATTTGACTAACAGTTACAAAATTTAGAAGTTTTGAAATGAAGGATTGTCTTTGTCATTTTGTGGCTTCTAATAAATATTTACCCTTGGAAGAAAAATTTGGCCAATAAATTAGGAGTTATATAAGTATAGTATATATATTGACTCTCCCTATATATACACACACACACACAGAAGTTTATGTAAATATAAGCATTATAGCTATATTAAATCTCTTAGTCAATTAGAGTGAAGGTCTATTATGATATTTAAAAAAAGATAATAAATACTATTTTTGGAGTGCCTACTGTGTGTCAGAGACTTCACATTTGTTATTTAACACACACACCACTTTATGATAATTACTGCTATCTCAGTTACCGCAATGAGCATAGTCAGTCTTGGAGAAATTATGTCACTTGTCCAACTTCTACAGTCCTGCTAAACTTTTCACAGCCTCAAACATAAAATCCATTTAATTTCCTCCCCATGATTTAGCGATATATTAGGCTAATTTGAAGGACATGAATTTATTTTGATAGAACGTAACCCATTTATGTAGGGAAGTATTTTATAACAGACTTTTACTATATTTTTATTTCACTCCTATAATTCTTACTAGGAAATGATTTTTGGTTTGATATTCTTGAATAATAAGATTGAAATCTACATTTCCTTCTTTGTGCTGCTTAAATCTCACTCTTACTGCAGAACTTAATGCATTTCAGGGAAGCTCAAAGTTCCCTTAGCAGCAGATTCTGCCAAAGACTCTTCACTAACACATATTCTGTTGAATCCAAGGGGCTTGCAGATAGAGAGACTTTCCTTAGCCCTCAGTAGTGATTCTGATAGGGAGGGAATGTGTTGAGTAAAAAAGCATAACTGAGTACCTATTTGCTTGCCCTTTGGTAGGAAAATGGCAAATGTTTTTACTCCAGGAATTCAACTTGTCACAGGACAGTCATGTGGAAATGAATCAAGTTAATTATCCGTTTCTAGGAAAACTTACTTCTGGACATACTAGTTAAACATTAGGACTTAGAGAAATTAATTTTGTACACTGCCTACCACAGAGAATTATTGCAGATTAGGATAAGTATACTGGAAGTATTCAGGAATGAAGTTGTTTCGGCAGAATCAGGGCCCCTGTGCTCACATGGGATGTGTGGGTCACTTGAAAGAAGATTCCATTATCAACTTTATTTCTTAATACTCATTGTCTATAAGACACACACAGTCTGTGATGATTCAGATGGTCAATCAAGGGAGACATGAAAGCACTGTTTTCCTCAGAAGAACTCTGAACTCCTTAACACCACAGATTTTATCTTATTAATTTTAGCCTCACTAAAGGTCAGCTGAGAATCAAATGAGATACCCATATAACCATAGTAAATGCATCTTCAAACAAAAAGTTACATATATATATGGTATAACAATTTTGAATACACAATGCTTATTAAATTTTATATGCATTTAGTAATTTAATGTTTACAACTCTAAAATATGCACTATTTTTATCCCCCATATTGTAGATGGTAAACTGAGACACTTGTGAGTTTAAGTAATTTTTCTAAAGTCCACATTGCTAGTGATGCACTCAGCTGGCTTGAATCCAGGATTCTCTTGCCCCAGAATGTGTGTTCCTAACCACCATGCATTACCTGCCCCTCATAAAGTCCCATAAAAGAGTGGGAGTTGAATAATGAGAACACATGGACACAGGGAGGGGAACATCACACACCAGTGCCTGTCAGGCGGTGGGGGGCTAGGGGAGGGATAGCATTAGGAGAAATACCTAATGTAGATGATGGGTTGATGGGTGCAGCAAACCACCATGGCATGTGTATACCTATGTAACAAACCTGCAGTTCTGCACATGTACCCCAGAACCTAAGGTTAAAAAAAAAAGAGTGTTTTCCTAAGGTACTATGTCCTTAGTCATGCATGCAAGTTGTCATTTCTTTTAATAGGCTATGATCTCATTTTTTTAATTTTTAAAAAATATTTCATTTTTATGGATAAATACTAGTTGTACATATTTGTAGGGTACAGGTGATGTTTTAATACATGCATACAACGTGTAATGACCAAAGCTGGATAATTAGAATATATGTCACCTCAAATATTTATCATTTCTTCAAGAGAAGATTTAAAATCTTCTAGCTATCTTGAAAGATACAATAAATTATTGTTAACTATACCTGCCCTATTGTGCCATTGAACACTAAAACAGACTCCTTCTAATTGGATTTTTGCGCCCATTAACCACCTTCTCTTCATCCCCCTCCTCACTACTCTTCCTCACCTCTGGTAACCACCAATCCATTTACTACCTCCAGGAGATCATTTTTTTTTTAGCTTCTACATATAAGTGACAACATGTGATATTTGTGTGTGTGCGTGTGTGTGTGTGTGCGCATGCATGCATGCATGCCTGGCTTATTTCACTTATCATGTCCTCCACTTCCATCCATGGTGCTTCAAATGACGGGATTTCGTTTTTTATGGCTGATAACATTCCATTGTGTATATATACCACATTTTCTTTATCCATTCATCTGTTAATGGACACTTAAGTTGTTTCCATATCACGGCTATTGTGAATAATGTGCAGTAAGCATGCACCTATAGGCATCTCTCTGACACAGTCATTTCTTTTCCTTTGTGTAAACACCCAGTAGTGGAATTACTGGGTTGTATGGTAGTTCTATTTTTAGGTTTTTTCAGGAACCTCCAAACTGTTTTCCGTAGTGGTTTTACTACATTACACACCCACCAACAGTGTGTGAGCATTTCTCTTTCTCTGCATTCTTGCTAACATTTGTTATTTTCTGTCTTTTTTAATAATAGCCATTCTAACTGGCTAATCATCAGGGAAAGCAAATCAAAACCACAATGAGATATCATCTCACCCCAATTAAAATAGGCTGTCAACCTTGAATTCTTTTGGAAAGAATCTGAGTGCTAGTCACCTTTGAATCTGACAGAGCAAGCCTCTGAACATACTGGGTTGATTATAGTTGAAAAGGAACCACATTTAAAACAAAATTATTTTACCTCAGAGGTAAGGATAACCATGCTGGAAATCCTCATAGTAGCACAGAGGTATAGATACTGAATATATTTGAATTCTAGCTTCTCCGAGACAAAGTCATTCATTCACTCAAATATTTCATGACTAAAATCCCCTAAGAAAGGAAAATAGGGGCAATATTCAAACTAGAGCCTAGACCAAAGCAAGGAACCCTGAGCTCTTTGTGGAAAGCCAAAAGCATAACAAAAGGAAACGAAAGTCTTCTCAGGGTTAGGCTTAATGTGGCAATCCTCCGAACAATATGCTCAGAGAAGCAGCCATCGGTGGTCAGCTCAGAAATTTCTGCCAGTGGAAACGTATGGGTGAATCTTTTCCTATTTGGGTGTTTTCATCTTCTCCCATCAGCAGATTGATTATTAGTTTATCAGGTTAGTCAGTTGGAACCTATTGAATAACATACAGGGAGGGAAGGTTTTAATCAGTGAGTGGAGCAGGAATATAAATGGCCTTTGGTGGTAAGGAACCTGAAGAGACATCTAGCCATTACTTGTACAAGCAAGTGTGGGTTATGAAGGATTTTTGGTAACGCACATAGTAGATAAAATATTTTACCAAGTATACGAAGACCTAACCTTTCTACAAATTATGTAGCATTGAAGCAGCTAAGCTTCTTTGGGTTTCAGTTTCCTCATCTGTGAAACAGGAGGGGCCTGGAATAGATGATTACTATAGCTCTTTCCACCTCTAACAACTGGAAGGTTAAGGATTAACAGCAAGTTCATTAAGGTCAAAGTCAGCTTTAATCATTCAGCAGTGAAGTTAGAGTTTGCAGTGATGAGAAGGCAGAAGTCCTAACTTAGCTCTCACCCTGTCCAGCATCTCTTTTGCCCTTCAATAATCATAAAGTTCTAACATCTTCGAAAGCTACTCAGGGCCAAGGTACCTTAAGTACTCAAAAAAATTCAATTAAAAATCACTGAAAAACCTTCTCAAAGGAAGGATTTAAAAAGGAGAAAAGAATCATGAATGGCAACACTTACTTTAGAAATCCCTTCAACTATTAAAAACAGAACATTGCAAAACAAAAAAAATAGCTCTCAATTGTACAGTATTCTGTCACAGTGCAGTTTGGCATCATGCCAAATATGCAAACACAGTGAAAAATTATCTTATGTGTTCTCTAAGGGTCCAAAGTTTTCTCAATTCAAGTCCATCTTCTCTTCCAAAGGAGTGATAAATCTGAGATGAAAACAAGTCATATACACAGAAGGAATATAGACTCGTAGTCCATTTATTTACAAATATGTACTGTTCCTTCACCATATGGTTTGAACAAAGACATTAAAATGTGAAAACAACAGCAGGTCTCGAGCTTAGCTGCCATAGAAATAGATTAGTTTCCAGGTCTGGCCTGTTCTCAGAGACATGTCGACCCACAGTCTGTTCAACCACAGGCATTTCTGTTTCAAAAATGTCTCTACAGAACTCTACTTTCTCCTTTTTGCCTGCAGATGAATTAAATTAATGCTTTGCATATTTTGTTTTAAAAAATGACCCTTCCCTGTTTCAGTGGTCCTTTCTTTCAAGAATAATATTTTGTCTGGCTATTCAAATACTGTTTTATTAATAAATGACATATGCTAAAGGCCAACCAGATCTGAATGTTGGCATGAGCATTGTGTCTTCAGCCACATCATGTCCCACATTTTTGGTGCCTTAGAACTTCCTAATCTCAGTTCCTTGGTTCCTTCCACCTGCCTCTCAGCTGTTCCAGCTCCTTTGTTAAGTCTCCTCTTGTTCTATCCCCCTCCCCACCACTACCCAGAGCCAATCTCCTCTATTATACTCTAGCCCACACTTACTTTCAAATATAATTATCTACGTTCTAAACATCTAATCTGTGAATGAGTGGTACCTAATAAAGATATTGGCTAGAAAACATGTATTTAGAAGGACAGCACAAAGTCGTGTATATGAATTACTTTTGGAATCAAGTGATACAGGTTTAAGCCCCTGTTTTATAATATGGTAACTTTTCTTCTACTGGGTCTAAACAACATTATTTCCTTGTAAAATAATAATAATCATTTCATATTTATTGAGCATTTACTATGTCAGATATTGTGCAAAGTTTTAATACACATTATGTCATTTAATCTTTACAATAGTCCTATGAGCTATGCATTACTCATACCTCACTCATTACTCAACCTCACTTTGAAATAAGAAAATTGAGGCCCAGAGAGATAATGAAACTTGACTAGATTTAGGGTTTCAACCCACATTTATCTGAATCCAGCACCAAATCTCACCTTGCAATGTTTTTACGAGGATCAAATAAGATGGTGTATGTAAGGACATAGCATGGGTTATAAAGTGCTGTGTAAATGTAAGCTACTGTCCTAACCAAGACTTTAAATTAATGAATACAGGAAGTGTAGGCATTGTGTTGAGTTGGAGATGCAGAAGATTAGAGGGCAGGAATTAAACCTACAGACTTCTTATTATGGAGAATAAGGATTCAAGATCCCAAGAGGAACAAAATATTGTACAACGAATAAGTGTAATTAAAATGCACTATGTGACTAATAAGAGAGAGGCCTCTTTGAACAAGGTAGCTCAGGAATAAAGAAAAGTATAATTAGAAAACATTGAATTTAATAACCACTTCTTTCTTTTTTCTTTGGTTTTCAATGTCACTATCATTAATTCTTCCCAAACTATCTAATATAATAAATAAATGCCTCTTAATGCTATTTTTTCTAACAGCAAAAGAAAAGTTGCACTGGACAGGTTAAACTGGCAAGAAAGACTATTGCAATAAGAATCAAGACTACTACAATTGGTGATTAGAGATTGGACTCTAGTCCTCGAACACAAAAGCAAAAGAGTTTTGAAGCACTGGAGTGAACTAGTGGAATAGTACTGGAGGATGAGGACTTTAAGGGGAAAATTTGTCAATGTGATTACACTATTGGTTTTTGCTAATTGATGCTTATCAAAGTTAGGCCCCTCCCTTTCCACAGAGACTAGGAGGCAGGGGCCCTAGCTTTCTAGATGGTTCCACTTCAAAGGGAATACTCCCAGGTACTTGAGAAAGATATTACTGGGAGTAAGATTGTCAAGAAGCTGGAAGACGATTTACATCTCAAAGGGGCAGAGAAGAAACTTACAATTGCAAGTTTTTCAAAGTAAATGCTCTAAGAAAGTTATATCAGGGGCCAATCAGAAGACTGTCTAAGGTTTAGTCAAACTGAATTAAGGGTGTCTTGGTCACTACATCTAAGCACATCGGATAATTAGATCCCCCCTTTTTTTCTGAACACATCTTTTCTGAAACTCTCTCCTTCCCTCCTTAATCTGGACTAGTTGCTCTCTAGGCCTGATGCACAGCTGTCAACCTGGGACTTTCTTTGCTTCTCTCCCCTTATCTGGAGACACTAATTTAGCAGAATACATAGATTTAGAAGAATACATTCTCCATTAACACCCTGAGACATGGTGCATACAAATAAAATTTTAAGGCTTTAAATGTCTGAAAATGTTCTTTTCTAGTCTCACTCATGACAAATCATTGAACTGAATATAAAATTCTAAGTTAAAAATCATTCTTACCTAGGTGTTTCTTCTACTGTGTTCTAGATTTCACTATTCCTATTGAGAAGTCAAATACTGCTTGGTGCTCAATTTATTGAATGTCACTTGTTTTATTTCTAAAATCTTGTTGTAGTCTATTCATGGTGCTATAACAAAGTATCATAAACTGAGTGATTTATAAACAACAGAAATTTATTTCTCACGGTTCTGGAGGCTGGGAAGTACTAGATCAAAGGACCAGCAAGTTCAGTGTCCGATGAGGATTCATTTCCTTGTTCATAGATGGCTCTTTTTGCCGTAACCTCACATGGTAGAAGGGGTAAGAGGTCTCTCTTGGGTCTCCTTTATAAGGGCACTAATGCCATTCATCAGAGCTCCGCCCATGACCTAATAACCTCCCTAAAGTCCCGCCTTCTAATACCATCACATTTGGGGTTAGGATTTCAACATGTGAATTTTGTAGGGACACAACATTCAGTCTATAGAAGAGCTTGTAAGATATTTCTATTATTCCTGGTGGTTTGAAATTTTATTCATTGCACTGGACTCTCAGTGACCCTTTCATTACGAAATCACATGTTCTTCAGTGATACATACATTATTGGATTAATTATTTAAAAATTGTTTTGTCTCCCCTTCTCTTTTCTCTGTTCTCTGTTTTGGGAACTCTTATGAATTAGACATTGGGTCTCATGAATTTATCATCCAATCTTCTCTCCTCCAAATTTCTTTGCCTTATTGTTCTATTTTCTCAAAGATTCCCTTGACTTTATAATCATATTGATTTATTTTATTTTATTCTTAATCTCTAAAAGCTCAATGATTTTATTGCTTCTTTTAAAATATTCTGCTTTTGTTTTATAAATAAAATATTATCATTCATTTCTGTGAGGATATATATTTAAACATTGTTTAAAATCTCAGGGTTTTTTTTTTCTTTTTGTTTTCTGGAGAAATTTCTTTTTGATTGATTATTTGGTTGATTTGTCTTTCAAATTGGAAATTTTTCCAAACTGTTAAACAATCCTTGGCTGTCCATTTATATTTAAGAGTGTGGCACTCGAGAGCTATTTGGAAGTACACTCTAGCAGATATTGGAACACAGGAGTTTCATGGCAGGATCTCCAAATGTCAGTGTCTTTGCTAGATATTCTGCATATGCACTGCCCCCACCATGACTTTTCTTCACTTATGTCCATCCTGCTCTGTCCCCGTAGGCTGACACTGAGAACTACACACTTGGACTTCCTGAATGGCTGGGCTTCGGTGGAGAGACACTCTGAGGCTGTTCTTGAGCAAAAAGGGAGAGCAGTCAGGGTATTTTTTTTTCTCTTGATTCATTCTCCGTTTCAGCACAAAGTCTCTAGTAGTATTTGTAACTCTCTACATGTCAGTTTCTGTTGGGAGGGCTTTGTTCCACTGCTCCACTTTGTTCCTTCTGCCCTGGAGATGCAATGGCTTCCCACCGTTGCTAGGTGCTGGGTGACTCACCATCTCTCATTTATTTGCTCACATGATGGTTAGTATTAAACAGCTCCTTCATTAACATCTCTTCATTTGAATCCCTTAGGGTTAATCTGCTTTCCTTCCAAGATAGTAGTATCCACAAGTTTGTTTTTTGTTTTTTCTTTTTTTTCCCCCTTTGGAATACTTCAGTTTCTCCACAGAAGAATCCTCTAATATTTTTTCAGAGAATGGAGGAAGCATATGCCTGACTATGAATGCTCATAAAGCAAGGATCATTGGGGTGGGGTTAAAGTTTCCATATGTAGCCTTTGGCTCCATGTTATCACAACTTTATTGCAGTAGCTCTACCCTGTCTGCTGCTATCCTTGGTATTTTTCAGATTTACTTTCCACAAAGTAAATGTCCATTTTCTTGGTGGGGTTGGGCTATAGGGGATGCAGGAAAAGATCATCAGGTCTAATTACCTCTCAGTGAGGTACTTCTTAGCCAGTTCTTCTTGTTTTCAGCCCCATGTCTTATTCCAACCTTCTGCAATATGGGTATCTCTAAGTCCTGAATCCTTCCAAGTGACATGGTATGAATTAACCTGCTTTCTTCTTCAATGACATACCTCTCTTATGGCTGTTGTCTTTTTTCAGATCTGTTCATTCCTTACATTCATTTTCCATCTTCTAAAAATTTTTGGCATCTCTGATCTGCTGTTGATGCACTGCTGGTTCTCTTTGTCCTTTGGTGTTTAGACCATATTTATACTTTTCTTCCAACTTTACTACAATTTTAGTGGGATTCATAGGGGAATTTAAAAATCATGTTTTTATTTCACCACAAAAGTGGAAACTTCTCCCATTACCTTTTAACAAGTGTAGATCTTGGCACTGAGAGCACCCAATATTGCTGAAAGGAAAGGTAGGTAGGACAAAAGAGTGGAAGAGCCCAGAAGGAGAAAAGTTACTCTGCATAAGACCCAAAAGTTACTCTGCATAAGACCCAGAGAGAGGGGAACCAGGGCAGAGCAGAAAGACAAATATGTACAATAGAAACTTTGATGACGTTTCCCAAGTCTTTTCTTTTATATAACCTCTTTATCATATTCTTCCCAAGTCTTCCAAACAAAAACCGTATAAAACTTGTTTTATTCACTAATGCTTTCTGGCATGGGTAGCCTTTAGGGGAAAGTGCTAGATTCAATTATGAGTTAATGCTACACATGGAGACAAGCAGCAGCTGGGCTCTGTTGCTTCTTATATTCCTTTCTTTTTTCTCTTTTCTTCCTTTCTTTCATTCAATTAATATTAAATGCTCTCTACTGGGGTATTATACTAGACGCTATGAACTATAAATCTCTGTTTTCAATAAGTTTACAGTATGCTTGGAGATGCTGAGGAGTTCATTGCCATTATGGAAAAGTGAGAGAAGTGTGGGAAGTGCTGCAGTGGAATAATGAACAGAGAGTTTGGTGTAGAAATGAAATCAGACAGTCTCTGTCCACAAAGACCCTACATTCAAGACAGGTGGTTAGAATTTAAGATTTAATATATAGCTAATAATATTGCATTGTATACTTGAAATTGACAAAAGATTGGATTTTGAATATTCTCACCACACACACACACAACAGGATAAATATGTGAGGTAATGGGCGTGTTAATTAGCTTGGTTGTGGTAATCATTTCACAATGTGTACGTATATCAAATCATCACATTGGATAGCTTAAACATATGCAATGTTATTTGTCAATTATACCTCAATAAATTTTTACCTGAGAGTGTGTATTTTTACCTAAGAGAGTGTATATTTTATACAAAAATATGTTATTAACATTTTTATTAATTCATCCAATGACTCTGCATTTACTACCTTAAATAAAGAATTAATAGAATAAGGTAAAAAAGAACATTCTAGATGGTGCCAAGGTCTGTGCAGGGACAGTGAACCTGAAACGGAGTGACATTTTCAGGGGCAAGCAAGCCATTTAATGTAGACACAAGGGTGAGAAATAAGCAAGATAAGCACACAAGGCAGGCTGTAGTGTAGTGGAGTGCAGTGTGGCATAGTGTGAATTTCATCCTGAAAACTGTGACAGAGTTTCAAGAATTTCGGGATGAGATGTAAGATATAAACAGATTTAGATTTTTAGAAGACTGGGAGCACTGTAGGGGATAATGAGGTGGACAAGATCAGAGGCAGAGAGAATAGAAGAAAACTAATTGCAGGCCAGTCATAAGTATGCACATTGAAGGGGCTCTGTCAGTGGCAGTGGAGCTAGAAAGAAAGGAGAAAGTAGGGAAGAGATTGTGGTTGGTGGTTAAAATCTATAGAATCTGGCAATTGGTTATTGAAGTAGGGAAGGAGGCAGAATTAAAAATATGTAGAAAGAAGACCTAAAATCATTCTTAGGTTTTCAGCTCAGACAACTGATTTCAAGAGACTCAAAGGTTGTTTAGAGATCTTAAATTGCACACAGATAATATCTGGAAAGATGAGAATCAAGAGCAAAGAGAAAAACCAGACTGAAGTAATAGCAATGGGCCTAATAAATAATATTTGGTATGTGAAGATATTAGAGAGTAGACATTTCTAGTTAAAACTCAAACTTAAGTGAGTTCCTAATGCTTTTCTAATGTTCACAACTCAGGGAGCCCAGAAGAACCTTATGAACTCCAGGAGAAAATGTATTCTTATGCCAGAGCTGACGCTGCTGCTGTTGATAATCTGGATATATTTGAAGGGGTGCAGGGAAATTACACTGGGTGCCTCTCTGAACATCCTGAGAAGCACAACCTACTGGTAGCTCAGTGCCCCACATGGAAGCACACTTAGCAGTAATAGCAAAAAATGCCCACATTTGTGGCCTTATAATTGCATATAAGTTGTAGCTGAATACACAAATTTATAGTGAGAGAAAGTAGAATTGTGGTTGCTAGGGACTTGGGGGTGATGGAAGGATGAGGAATGATTGCTAATGAATATAGAATTCATTTTTTAGGTGGTGAAAATGTTCTGGAATTCAATAGTGATAATGGTTGAACAACCTTGTAGATATACTAAAAACACTGCATTGTATACTTTAAAAGGGTGAATGTTATGGTATGTAAGTTACATCTCTCTCAATTAAAAGAAATAAAATTAAAAATATATATAGCCAAGGCCCAGGGCCTAGGTGCCACCAACCAGATTATATGAGTATGAGGCATCTCCTTGTCCTAGGACCTTTGGACCACAGCACTACCCTCTGAGCTGGGCTCTATTCATCTCACTAGAGACCATCTGTCTTGTCAGTAGAAGCTTTAAGATAGTGGTCTTTACCATACTCTAGGACATTTACAGCTTCTCTTATCCTTAGGGAGAGCCTATTACCCAGGGAACAAAAATAGGAGAAACAGGAAAAGAAGAAAGTCATACCAACTAGCCCCAATGAAAATTGTCTGCAGCTTCTAGCTGACAAGGGGCTATTTTCTGTAGGACACTGAGACTTTGTTCATTAAAGAAATAAGTGCACACAGAAACATACACTAAATATATATTTACTGAGGAAATGAAATATCTACCTCCTTTATCTTCATTATGTTTGATATTTAATAAAGATCTTGCTTAGGTTAGAAAGTAAAAATAATATATTAAGTCATTCTAGTAAAACTGAAAAGGATTTTTCTATCAAAAATCAGATTCTACATGCCTTTGGCTAGCATGACACAATAAAAAGATCATGGGCTTTAATGTCCATAAGATAAGGGGTTTGTCACTTATGATCTTGGACAAGCTTTTTGGAAGACAAGCCTTTGTTCATCAGCTCTACATTGAAAATAAAATGAATGGGGGGAGCGGGGAGGGATAGCATTAGGGAGATACACCTAATGTAAATGACGAGTTAATTGGTGCAGCACACCAACATGGCACATGTATACACATGTAAAAAACCTGCACATTGTGCACATGTACCCTATAACTTAAAGTATAATAAAAAAATTAAAGAAAGAAAAGAAAATGAATTAAATGTCATAAAACATGCAAAGTGTCTGGAAGCATTTGACAAGATGTTTTCAATGACCATTTACTCCATTCCCTATTGTGAGAAAGGATATCCTTCTCTGGTCTTTTTTCCTGTTTCTCTCTCTCACTCTCCCTCTCTCTCTCTCTCTCTCTCTCTCTTTCTCTCTGTCTCTCTGTGTGTGTGTGTGTGTGTGTGTGTGACTGTGTGTGTGATTCTCTCAACATTTCTTTAAAAAATTGGGAGTGTTTGAATCTTCTACCAAAAAGAAGGTACAGCAATCTGAGATTCTTTGAATGTCTCCTTTAAAAAAGAAAGAGAAAATAATCTACCATATTTTAAATTTTAGTTGTTTTCTATGAGTCATGTAAGTATAAAATGGATGAAGATTCTGGAAGCTCAGTGATTTTCCATTACTTAGGCATAATAAGGTGCTGATAGGTCTCTCTAGTGCTTTCATCATCACTTTCATCCTAGCCATGTTCAGTTAGCATATTATTTGCATGTTGGCAAGACAGTTACTTTAATATGCAGTAATAAAAATAACAGACATAACCCAAAAAGGAAAATAGAATACCTTTTTAATAACTGATGCGTTAAATGAGGAACCATTTTCTTTCATGAGAATATATTACTTGACCTTCTGCAGAGACAAGTTCATTGGATTTAATTTTGAGGAACCGATTACATTTTTTCTAGCCAGAGATGGTCTGATTTGACTGGAGTCTGGTTAGGATGCAAAGAGGCTATTAAAATATTTTAAGCATTTTTTCTAAAGAGCAGTGCATTAATTGCTTGCGAATATTCATCACTCAAACCTCCTACTCTATTACACTCAAACCAGAGCTGTAAGATTATGATGTTTTTATTGATGTAATTAATAACAAATGTTACTTGTTAACTTGGTTATCACCAAATTGGACATTTGACAAATGTACCTAGGGCCTTGATTCAGTGAATTTAATATAGATATGAGGCAACATATCGACCTCAAAAGATGAAATCAAGAACATTACTGTGGAAATTTAAAAAAAGTAGAGAAAGCATTTTACCAAGTTTTGGAAAAGTAAAAAATAATGATTTTTAAATGTAATCCTTTTTAGGCTTCTCTAAATACTCAATTTAAGACATCTGTTCAATATATAATATCAATTGAAATGTTAAAAGATAGTTTAAAATACCAGAAGCAAGAACACTACAGAAAGCAATAATACCGAACACACAGAAAACAGATCACGAGAAACAATACATAACCCACCACTTTGCTACACTTTGCATTCTACAATCAAGAAAATCTAGCTCTTATATAATCAGAAAATCAAAGGAATAACAGCAATGAAAACCTGCCCTATTAAAATTCTACAAATTATAACCATGAAAATTGCACTCTGATGGGCACCAATTGATCTCGATTGTGAAAAGTCACAGGGAACTAGATTCACAAATATCATCTAAGAGGCAATAAGATTTTAAATCAGACTAGATTAATTTGCAATTTGTCTATGGGCTGAATTGATGTTTACCTTTATATTACTTAAAAGAAAAATCAGAATGTTAATGAGTATTTTCTTTTATTTAAAGAGATAAACTATTTTCCAGCTTTAAGCAATATCTCTTACTATCTTAATTACTGAGCCATATGAATATGTGGGGAGGTGATGGTAGGGATGTGAGAAGCAGTGAAACAGGTAGACATTGGTGTTGACTTGACCAGACATACTCGCTAGGTAGCTACAGAAGCCATTACATTCCATGAGGCCAGGGTAGGTGACTGTTTGATCCCATTTTACAGATGAAGAAATGAAGCTGAATGGTTATTACTTGTGCGAAATCCAACAACTGGTTAATTGTAGAGCTGAAAATCAATTCCAAGTCTTCTGCCTCTAAAGCCTCCACTTTTTCCACTAGGCTACTTTCAGAAAGACAAGGAAAGAGCTCCATATTATGATTAACCCTCCTTCAACAATAAAATTGAGAGCAGGCCAGGTGGCTCCGGGTTTGCATCCATCCTCTTTGGTGCCCCTCATATACACTAATGTGAGCTGAGGTCTTGACAGCTGGAAATGAAGATGCCCAATCTTCCCTGACATTTAAAGCTTACCTGGTACGTAAACATATCATTATGTTATGCCTCATGTGGGATTCAGATAAATAGAATACAATCCTTGTAACAAGATGCTTGTAGACTGATTAGAAGACAAGGGAAGGATCATCCTTGCTTTTATTTCCCCAAAATTAAATATAATGAGAAGTTCAAGCAACTATGGAGGAAAGTTGGAAGAGATATTTTTGGTCAAGAGGACTTTAAGAAGTTCTATGTATTAAACTACACAGATAGGAGTCAGCTTCACAAAGGCATCAAGATATGCATATCTATATAACTGCGCAAACATAACTCCATTCTCTTTTCTGTACTCCTCTCCCTTTTTAGTACTTTCACAACTCATGTCCTATTGCCCCCCTAGGATCTCCAGCTGCCTAAATCCTACCTTGATTGTGCTGGGCAATTTGCGCTCAACATCTTTTGTTTTCTTTTGTTGCCCTTCAAAACTTGCAGTCCTATTTCTTCATTCATAGTACTCTGCTTTGTCCTAGGAAAATCCAAACTTAAATGTCTACTCTCCCAGGTAAAAATTATACTTGAATGACTACAGAGAGTTTCCATTGGTAGCAATGTTAGACATCAAGGTAAGCTGTAGATATTTTTAAGAAGATCGCCAAAACTTCCAAAGGAGTGTTCATTGTATATTCTTACTCAGACCATATTGTAGAACAATGGTTCCTAAACCTGTCTTAGATTTAGGAGTTTCTATTGATTTTATTTAAAAATAATGGATGCAATCAATATTTTTAACCAAGTAATTAATTTGACCTTTGTTCACATTCCTTTTCTTGTTATTTAAGTTAAACAACAACAAAAAAGACCTGAGCAACTTTGCTTAATTAAAAACAATTCACTGTAGACACTTCAAATGTTTCAATATATTGCCTATGACTCAATCTGCCCAGTTAAAAAAAAATTACTTTTAATTTCTCTTCAAATTTTCACTGTATTTTACAATTACTATCCTTTAATAAATATTGAAAACTGAAAGTTCAATGTAGTAGAGGTCCCACTAAACCAGCTTTATCCCTTAGAAGCACTTTCTTGACCAGAGGTAAAAAACAGACAAATAGAGTCTCATAGGTAAATACTATCTTGGAAAAAAAGTGAAAAAATAGACTAAATTAGAGTTGCCATTTAAATTGCATATATCAAAATTTCAATAAATACTTGAGATGCAATATATAGTTGTGAAACTATTTGCCCATGTAACCAATGTCAACTCACTTCTATAAACTTCCATAAGGGTTTCAGATCCAAAATAAGGCACACTTATGATCATTGGTAAGAAACAAAATCTAACCATAACCGTCATAAACATAATTGGATTTGATATTTCCATAAGAAATAACCCTCCAAGGAAAAGATTGGTAAAGAGGTTACTCAAACAACTGTATTTCCTAAATCTGAAGGACCTTCTGGTGCCTTGTAAAAGAAACAAAGCACTTTAAAATATAATTAGTTGGGAGAACTACAATCTTGAAAAAACCTACATCTTGGCCGGGCGCGGTGGCTCACGCCTGTAATCCCAGCACTTTGGGAGGCTGAGGCGGGCAGATCACAAGGTCAGGAGATCGAGACCATCCTGGCTAACACAGTGAAACTCCGTCTCTACTAAAAAATACAAAAAATTAGCCGGGCATGGTGGTGGGCACCCTATAATCCCAGCTACCAGTGAGGCTGGGGCAGAAGAATCACTTGAACCCGGGATGTGGAAGTTGCAGTGAGCTGAGATTGCGCCACTGCACACCAGCCTGGGCGACAGAGCAAGACTCTGTCTCAAAAAAAAGAAAAAGAAAAATACTACATCTTTTACGAGAAAGTACAGTACCGTTGGACTAAAGTTTACGGTGATTGGTAAGTCCTTATAAATATACAGATTCAATAGTTAAAAAAAAAAAAATCACTAGTGTGTCACCATCACTGTCTAAAGGACCCTTTAAGACTCATTTAGAAATAAAGTCCTGGCCAGGCGCCGTGGCTCACGCCTTAATCCCAGACCTTTCGGAGGCCGAGGTAGGCAGATTGCCTGAGCTCAGGAGTTCACAACCAGCCTGGGCAACACAGTGAAACCGTGTCTCTACTAAAATACAAAAAATTAGCCCAGCGTGGTGGTGCCCACCTATAGTGCTAGCTACTCAGGAGGCTGAGGAAGGAGAATTGCATGAACCCGGGAGGCGGAGGTTGCAGTGAGCTGAGATGGCACCACTGCACTCCAGCCTGGGTGACAGAGCCAGACTCCATCTCAAAAAAAAAAAAAAAAAAAAAAAAAAAAAAAAGTCCTGTAGTAGAGATGGATGATGATACTCTTTAATTTTATTATTATTTTAACTGTCCCAGAAGGCTGTGTGACTCCCCGTTTTATAACGTCATGGTTACCAAGTATTCCAATATTGATTTAATTTCGTGAAGAAACTTTTTTATAGGAAACACAATTTACCAACCAGATCAAGTGGGATTCTAACTGATTTCTTAAATTTTATTATAAAAATTGGCATTCTTATATATAAATGAATTCCTTCAGGATGACTCAGTCTCTCCCAGAATTTACTTACTCCTGACTAAAATAAGAAAATTGGGTTTCTGTATCTGCAGATTGGAGGATATATCTTGACCCCATCCAGAAGCAGACACTGTTGAAACCCAGGTCAAAAGCAGCTTTCCCTTTTAATTCACACTTTCCTCATTACTTCCACAAATGTTAATTTTTAAGATTAAACACCTTTACTCTCATCTTTTTTGCATGCACATTTAGGATGAATTTCTATTATCTTGGTCTCACTTTACAAAGGATAAATTACCCATATATTTATATTGATGTTTTAAGAAAGACAAATTTGTAGTCCACTTAATTTGACTAATATACAGCAGGCATCATTTTAGAAGAGAAAGTGGATTGAAATCAATCAGTAAGTGAAAGAGAGTTACTCCAAAAACGTTACAGGGCTCCCATGTCTGGAAACACAAGGACTGTCTATGGGACGAAGTGATACCAACTGTCACAACACAAACATTTGAGACGTTTGGGGCAACGAAGCCCAGGCCATGCCTCCTTGGCAGGCAGACATGCTCAATTTGTAATCTACTTAGACACAACTACCAAAATCTATGGCTAGTTGCCTTTTCAAAAATTATGGAAGTTTGGAGCCTCATGATATTTTACTAATTAGCAAACCCAAATGCTTAATATTTCCAATGAATGGAAGATTTGCCAGAGGTTTCAGAATTTGCCTTTTATCACATGTCTCCTAGAAATAAGGTGGGACTTCCCAACTGTCTATCTAGTGCTTTCTATAGCCCCACCCTCATTCCCATTTTAATTGCACTGAGGGAGGAAACTCATGCCTTTCAATCCTCACTACAGCTACATCCCTTAGAAGCACTATATTCAACAAAGGTAAATAATTATTTTATGTAGGTATAATTACCTCAAATTGGCTAGTCTTGGCCTCAAACTTTGTTTAGTCTCCCAAATCAGTCTAATATGAGAAATTGAATATGTTCAGCTTGATATGTTTTTTGGATGTACATGCCTCTATCTGCTTGGGGTAGGAGATAAGCAACCACTACTTTGCTGAGTGGAAGTTTCAACTGCTAGGAAAAAGTAGAAATAAACTAAGCCATCCCATCTAACAAGACAAAAAAAAAAAAAAGAAAAAACACCCACAGGAAAGATAGTTGGATATCAGGTTGACATGCACTCTGTCTTTACTTTTAGGTTAAAAAATAAGATTAGAAAGAATTGCTATCCTGAGGCAAAGTGAACATTGTTTTTTTCATTTTGAATAGACCCAAGTTGTATTCAAATAATTTTTGCCACGACAGATAAACATTGAATAAAGAATGACTCATCTAATATGTGTTCCACTATATGTGAAAATAACAGGAAGAATAACAGTCTTCAAAATTTTTCTTTTAATATCTCCAAACAATTTTTTTTTTAGACAGGGCCTTGCTCTGTCACCTAGGCTGTAGTACAATGGCGTGGTCTTGGCTCATTGCAGCCTCAACTTCCTGTGCTCAAGCAATCCTCCCACCTCAGTCTCCCGAGTAGCTGGGACCACAGGTGCGTGCCAGCACTCCCAGCTAATTTTTGTATTTTTTGTAGAGATTGGAGCTTTGTCATGTTGCCCTGACTGGTCTCAAACTCCTGGACTGAAAAAATCTGCCCACCTAAGCCTCCCCAAGTGCTGGAATTACAGGTGTGAGCCACCGCTCCACGTTTTAAACAAATTAAGTACAGGTTATTTTTAAATGGCATCATAGATTTTTAGTTTTATTTGGAAAATTAATTTGTTTACTATTTCAGCTTCCACAAACCCAATTTATTTAACCCAGTCTATTCATGAAAAATGTAGCGTGAAAGTGTGAGAACAAGCAGACGGCTCACAGCAAGTTGCCAGCGACAATTCAGTCCCAGAAGGGTTCAGCAAGATCATCTAATGTAAAGAACAACACACTTGTCTCAGCGTAAACTAATGTCTAAGGTTAAGTGGTGCTAGGCAGTCAGTCCTGAAGACACTACTAAGATTGTAAGAACCTTCCTGAAATTAACACATAACTTTTCTTGGTATCTTATTCATTCATTTATAAAACATTTATTGATCAACTAGATGCCAAAGTACTGTGTTAGCTGCTAAGAACACAAAGTCAAATGGAACAACATGCCAGTGTTGCTGAAAGCTAGTTCCATTCTGATTGGTTGATACCTGTGCCCTATTGGTTTTTGAATATTTTGAATAAACTCTACTTCCTTGTGGATTGCAATTGTAAATTTTAAGAACATATAAACATGTCACTGAGGTGTTTTTTGTTTTGTTTTGTTTTTTTGTTTTCAAAGACAAGGTCCTGCTCTGTCACCCAGGCAGGAGTGCCATGACATGATCATAGCTTACTGCAGCTTCAACTCCTGGGCTCAAGGGATCCTCCCACCTCAGCCTCCTCCCAAGTAGCTGGGACTACAGGTGCATCACCACACCCGGCTCACCACACCCAGATAATTTTAATTTTTTTTTTTTTTGTAGAGAAAAGATCTCACTATGTTGCCCAGGCTGGTCTTGAACTCTTGGTTGCATGCTATCCTTCTGCCTTGGCCTCCCCAAAGTGCTGGAATTACAGGCATGAGGCACTGTGCCTGGCACTTTGAGTGAGTTTTAATAGAAGGCCCATGGAAGAATCCTATAAGGAGTGGTGAATTTCGCATGATGGCATTTGAGAAGGCTTTACAGAGAAGATAATACTGGAGCTGAGTTTTAAAGAATGAGGTCTGGGAATAAAGGTGGGGATAAGGCAAGGGACTTGCAGCGGTATAAAAAGATGGGCATTACTAGAATTACCAGAGCATATTCTTTCTCAATAATATTTGGAAGCAGCTTGAAATATACAACCAAATATAGCCATTTCACTTAGATGTTTAAAAAGGTAATATTACCTTTCATATTTTCCCCAAATATTCAAAGATATCTGGGAGCACTGTTTAAAAAATCAAAAATGGAAGAAATCAGAAAATAACCAGAGAACAGGAAAGATGGTAGCTCCAAAACATTGTAAAGCACTTTAGACGAACCCTCCTCTAACTTGCCTGAATTCCGGATTGCAGATGCTCAGGAGGAACAGTGGAGAGGATGTCTTTTGGCTGCCTGCCATCCTCTGAACTGGGGCTGAAAAACCACTAAAGTACAATAATAATGGTAAATTATTCTATCTTGTTCCAAACGATTTTAATATTATTTGGAGAGCTTTCAAATGCTTTTGAATTAAGAGAATGATTGCAACCCTAAATTTTAGGAACATGAGAAAACTTCAAATGATCGTATTAAAGTTGAAGTACTTTAACTTTTAAGACATGTGATTTTACAAATCCTTACACATTTCAAGGTCTACATAGATTTTTTTTAAATGTTCTTAAAGCGCTACCTTATTTGTTTTAAAGAAATTAATATGGACTCTTACTTAAATGTATAAGCTAAATGTATATTCAAATCTTCAATAGCAGCACATTAATTTATTAGTTTAAATACAGTTTTTGAGTAAACAAACTTAGAGCTCATGAATGGTACCAGATGGAGAACCAAAGTATTAAGGTCTGCCTTATTTTGACTGGCTAGGCAGAGAGTTGGGGAGCTTAGCTGTGCACCATGCCTCAACCCTGACCTCCAGAGGCTGTTCTAAGAATTACAGAGGTTTTCTTTTTTAATGCATTTATGTAATTTCAACTTTTATTTTAGGTTCGTGGACTAACATGTACAGGTTTGTTGCATGGGTATATTGCATGACACTGAGATTTGGTGTACAAATGATTCTGTAATCCAGGTAGTGAACATATTATCCAATAGGTAGTTTTTCAGCCCTTGTCCCCCACTCTAGTAGACCCCGTGTCTATTGTTCCCATCTTTATGTCCATATGTACCCAATGTTTAGCTTCCACTTGTAAGTGAGAACATGCAGTATTTGGTTTTCTGTTCCTGCATTAATTCGCTTAGGATGATGGCCTTCAGCTGCATCCATGTTGCTGCAAAGGACATGATTTCATTCTTTTTATGTACCATATTTTCTTTATCCAATCCACTATTGATAGGCACTAGGTTGATTCCATGTTTTTGCTATTGCGAATAGTACTGTGATAAACACAAGAGCGCATGTATCTTTTTGGTATAATGATTTATGTTCCTTTGTGTGTATACCTAGTAATGGGATTGCTGGGTTGAATCGTAGTTTTAAGAAATCTCCAAACTGCTTTCCACAACGGCTGAACTAATTTACATTAGCACGAACAGTGTGTGAGCATTCCCTTCTCTCTGCAGCTTCACCAACATCTGTTATTTTGAAGGACAGAGGGTTTTCTAACAACTGTTGACTGAACTTTAGTAAAGCTATCAAATTTTTCTACCTGCTTTAGTTAACATGTCCCAGATCACAGCAAACAGATGAGGGAATTATCCTGTTTTAATCTAGAGAGAACAATACCAAACATCTGTCATTTCCAATGCAATCCTTGACAGTTTCCAAGTGGGTGGAATTTCTGACCTCAAGTGCTGCTGTTAACACTTTATTCATTCTTCTTTCTATTCCTTATGAAGAATAATTCACCAATATTCTCTTTATTCTTGAGGATGATCACCAAGATGGTTCTCAGTTTTTCTGAATAACCCTTTAATCTTTTTCTATGGGTCTTATTTTCTAAACTTTATTTTTATGTGTCTACTACAAGAAGACCTTTGTTAGATAACCAGTTGACATTAAAGATCATGTAGTAATAATGAAGGAAATAAATTTATTTATGGTCCTTTAGGGAATTTTTATACATTTATACCTACATGCTACCAAAAAACCCATCCCGGAAAGCCAGGTTCACAAACATGCTACTAATGAGATTTAAATAACATGAAGACATGTTTCTTAAAACTTACTGAAATACCCCAAAATGTTACCTTGACATATACATATAAATAGGATGGTGTCGGATACCACATGGGATCTTGTTTGCCAGAAATTGACTACTAAGATTCATGCTGGGCACACACTACTCATATTTAAGATCAGAGAACTTAGAACTACCAGGACCAACTCTTCTTTGAAGGGCTTATTGAGATGTACAGTTTTGGCAGAACTCCACATAACTACCACCACACCTCCACCATTACCCCATTACCCCCTAAAGTTCCACTTTCCCATTCCCAAGGTATGTAGAATAGGAATCCCATAAATGAACCGATTTGGGCCTGCGGAGGTTGGTGGTATTGAGAACTACAGACTTGCTGAGGTTCACAACCACAACCTGAGGGAAAGAGGTAGATACCTTAGAAGAATTTGGTAAGAGCCTTCAAAGAGTCTTGGTATTTACAAGAGCTGAACTGATTGAGTGTAAGCACCCTGATATAGTTTGAATATTTGACCCCTCCAAATCTCACGTTAAAATGCAAGCCCCAATGTTGGAGTTGGGGCCTAGTGGGAGGTGTTTGGGTCATGGGGGCAGATCCCTCATGAATAGCTTTGTACTGTCCTGAGGTAATGAGTGAGTTCTCGCTCTATTTGGTCACGCAAGAGCTGTTTGTTCAAAAGAACCCGGTATCCCTTCCCTCTCTCTATCTCACATTCTCCTCTCTCCCCATGACACACCAGCTCCCCATCTGCTTCTACCATGACAGAAGCTTCCTAAAGCCCTCAAGAGGAACAAATGCTGGCACCATGTTTTTTGCATAGCCTGCGGAACCATGAGCCAAACAAACTTCCATTTAGCAATTTGTTAAAATATATGGTCAATAGACCTGCCTTCTATGTCACACCTATATAAAACCACCTATATGCTAGTGATTGAAAAGTGTCTGTTCCAACTCTACTTTAATATGGTCTCACCCAAGGGTGAGCTACATACCTATTGTCCCATAAAGACAAACTACAGACCCCAAAAGCCGTTTGGGCCCCTCCTCATTTGTTCCTCATCTCCTGCTTCAGTACAGTTCATCTTTTTATCCTGATTCTTGGCCTCAGACTCATTTTTTTAAGCTTGCTTTTCCCACTTTGGATCTGGCATTTATATCTGATCTCTTTGACTCCTGGCTTATGGCTCTGACACGGATTCCTCAATTATCCCTGTTTATCTACCTTGGTGGACATAAATAAGACCCTCTAAGTATAACCCCCAACTCCAACCGTTCATCTAGATTTAACCTTCTCATGGAGGTTTAAGCACCCACAGAAAAATGTGTAAGCTCCACAAATAGGCCCATTTCAAAAAGTTTTCTCATCGTTAGCGATCTTAATCCAGTGAAAATGGCAGATGCTAAAGATTCTTTCCAGTCTTCCAATTACTATTCTTAATCTTAAAAAGCACATAGGATACGGATAATGTAAGAATTAAAGTGAGTAATGACAGAGTCATGATGGCACAAAGAGTATGTGATGACACAGGTAGGCTGGAGGCCCATCACAGCTGCTGAGCCCAGTGCTGTTTATTGGGACCAGTGACTCCCAACAGGCAGGTACTGTCCCATAGCCATAAAGGAGTTCTAAAATGCTGTGTGGTTGGAGGCAGTATTTTTGGCTGTCAGTGATTGAAAGGTGCTATTGAATTTGGTGGGTACAAGCCAGAGTGCAATGCACTGGGCAGTCCAGATAAATGAAGAATTGTGCCACATTCCACAGAATCTGTGAATAATGTGCCTGACATTAAATAGTTGAAAAACTTCACTTATCATTATATAAGCCTAGAATCAACCTCGTCATGACAAAAACACATGAAGTACTTTTTACACAATTTTAATCATGCCAAATTTTCCCAAGATTGCTACTACCATGCAAATTAGGGGAATTATTTTACTTTGTGTTCTTCAGAATTTTACAAAGAAAATATCACCATTTCACATAAATATATCATAGACCGCAATGTTGTTTGTGGAAGTTGAATCACTAATAGAGTGTGTGTGCTGATCTATATCTGTGGTCATTTTGTTTGTAGTGATTCTTTGTAAATGCAATCATACTTCTTTGTTATATCTTTTAATACAATCATCCCTAATTGTTTACATATTGTAGTGGCATTATTTATTATAAGTCACTTTCCTTGTATTTATTGTTTATATTTTAGTTAAGATATTTTATTGATTGGTTTGCAAAATTATGTGTTATCATTTAAGGGTAACAAAAGGGATATTGCAAATTATTTTTTATAAAAGAAGCATTGGGGCTGGTATGGTTGGCAACCACTGATTTTGTCTGTCTCACAGTTGCAAAATCAGTCCTACTTTCTCACATCTCAATTGCCATTTCTCTACCAACAAATAAAACCAAATAAAGTCAAGCTAAAGATGGCAAATAATATTTTCTAAATAGGAAAAGAGATTTTAAGAAATTATTGGTTAAATCATCAAAGATTTACTTTTTTTTCTAAAAGTGTTGCTAAACTCAAGCAGTCTCTCTGCAGTGTGGAGTTGGGGACAGATACCAAAGAGGGTGGACAAGCTCAGAATTCATCAGAAAGTCAATTACGAAGGTGATGTACTGGTGAAAAAATTTGTTTTTAAAAGCTTTTAAGAAGTCAGAATCTGCACTCAAATTGTTTCATGGGTCCTTGGAAGTTTGTTTTGTTCATACCTGTTATGTTCATGACAGAATCAAGGATGGCAGCAAGGACCCACAGAAATCAGCTTCCCAATCCAAACTGAGCTCATGTCACAGACCCCAATTCTGGGGTTTGGGTTGAGAAAGTAAACTGGAGAAGAGTTCTATTCAGCATAATCACCTATTCCATTTCTTTGGGAGAAAATACTATACCGTGGACAAAATAGCAAATCTATTTTAAAGCATATTTATTAAAATGTTTCTATATTAGGAAAGATATGCCTTTTAGTAAAACTACAGAACTAAAAATTTTAATCTCCTATAAATTCTTTCTCACCAATAGGAACTAGGGAGACAAGAAAAGTTTGTTAACTTTTCCTCCAAAAGAAAGCAGCATAGTCAGGATGAGATTTACATTACCAAGCCATTGGCTCAATCTCCCATCTCTTCTATTTGTTACAATTGTTCTCTGAACAGAGATGAATGTTTCAATTTTTGATGAACATTTAAAAATATCAGTTTTATATTAGTGCTTTGCCAAGTTTGTATAGATTAGCCAATTAAAACTCAATATAATCATTATCTGGAAGTAGCTTTGGGAATAATCATTAATTAAGTAAATTAGTTATTTCATTTTAATGAAGAGAAGAAAAATATTTTCCAAGGGAATACTCCTTTAATTAATAGATTTGTTCTCCCAGTTGTAAGACATTAGCATTCACATTTTGCCTCTGCTCAATAGCGAGACATCACTTTTATGATTAAGAGAAGAAAATTATGACTAACCCTCAACAACAGAAATATTGCCTGGAAAAATGAGGTTTTATCTCATTAAGGCTTTCAAAATGACTTCTGAGATGGTGATTTATTATTTCACATTCCAGGAAAAGAAGGGACAACTGCAGCCATAGTTCGCAAGTATATTAGCTCACTTACATTCCAGAATGTCTTTCAGACTAAGTATTTATTCAAACATTTGTCATGTGAACACACTTAAGGGTAGGAGGTTAGAAAAGGAATGTACCAGTCATAAGCATTTTAATATGCAACATTTCTTATATTCATTTTTTCATGTAGCAATTTATAAAAGCATCTCTGAAACATCTTTTTAAAGATATTCTCCCTTGAGTTGTCTAGGACAAAAACTAGTAGACAGTCATTGTTCTGGTATAACAGGTATCTATTTTCTATATCTTGTATGCATATGTTATTCTCATAGGCAGCCTTGACTCGTTTAATATTTTTAACTGGAAGGAAGGAATTCCTATTGCTTGGAAAACAGAATGCCCAGCCCACCTTGCCTCCAGCAAATACTCCCTGTACTCACTTCATGGAGATGTAAAAACCCAGTGTGCTAGGTCACTTATGGAAGTAATAATGTATATTCCTGGGGCTGAGTACAGGCTGTGTAACTTATTCTACATACTGGTACTCAATATATCTTACTTATTTACAATGTATAAGAACATAGGACCCAAAATCAGTTACTAGATTTGGATCCTTTATTTACTAGATTTGTGAACACAACCAAGTTACATAAACTCTCTCAAACTCTGTTATCCAAGTATAGCACAAAGTATGAAATAGCAAGCACTCAGTAAATGCTATCTCTTATTACTGTTGTTGGTGTTGTTACATATGTACATCATGCATACAGAAATTAAAATTACATTAAAGAAGAGATTCATGAACTTTCACAAAACATTATGTAACCCATTTGTAACCCTCCCTGCTTCAGGAGTTGCCTTTCTTTGGTGCATTCGGCTAGTGGGAGGCTGCCTTTTGTCCTTTCCTAAGCCATCCCCTTAGGACACTTTGTATGCTTCTCTCAGCTTCCCTTGCTTCACAAAGACTACTGGCCTTCCAGAATCAGTGTTGATGCCACAACCTTGGCAAGACTAAATATTCCTTAACTTCTCATTACTTAACTGTCCACAGTGCTAATTCACAATGCTACAGAAGTATACCAGAAACTATATGTATTATTGTATATGACTGTTACTCTTGGTGACTTTTTCAATGATCACAGCATCAGTCAGGATCCTGCTCACTTTTTAGCAGTCTCCTGTGTAAATCAATTACCAAATGACCAGTGGGACACTTGTGTCTTAATGCTGTGTGTGATTCAGGGACTGTGACAGAACCCTAGGGGAGATAGGGACTTTGAGGAAGAACCAAGGTCAAGTCTGTCTATCAATCTGGTGGAATGGGGACCCCGAGTCATGAGTGAAGTAGTTAGTAAAGAAGAAAAAAAAGAGTATTTTTTGCTCATCTGAATGTATAGCATGAAAGAGTGTAAATATGCCAAATATTAAAAGTAGTTTTTTCAGCCAGGCACAGTGGCTCACACCTGTAATCCCAGCACTTTGGGAGGCCAAGGCAGGCGGATTACCTGAGGTCATGAGTTCGAGATCAGCCTGGCCAACGTGGTGAAACCCCATCTCTACTAAAAATACAAAAATTAGCCAGTCATAGTGGCGCATGCCTGTAATCCCAGCAAGTCGGGAGGCTGAAGCAGGAGAATTGCTTGAGCCAGGGAGAGGGAGGTTTCAGTGAGCTGAGATCGTGCCACTGCACTCTGGCCTGGCCAGCAGAGCAAGACTCTGTTTCAAAAAAAAAAGTAGTTATTTACAAAGTGTAAAAAAAAAAAGAAGAAGAAGAAGAAGAAATATACCAGAAGTATACCAGAAAGGCAGAGGCTAAATTAAAGAAATGAGAACACTGGAGAGAAACTAAAAGTCACATGGTAAAAGAATGCCTACTCTCCATGGAAAAAGAAAGTCTCTGGTGTTTTTTTGTTTTTTTTGTGTGTGTGTATGTGTGTGTGTGTGTGTGTTTGCCACAGATTACCCCCTTATAGGGACAGCCCAATTGCTCTCCTTGCTTCTCTGGCTTGACAGCTGCCTTTCTTTCTTCTCCTAGAAGTGTCTCTTTCATTACAGAGCCAGTGTCCACCACACTCTAGAGAAACATCACCCCTCCCTGCCCAAAGGGGTTGTCTCTTCTGAGGATTAATCTCTTTTCTCTTACCATATCTTACATAGGATACAATGTACTATGATGCTTTTCCCAAAGACTGACTCATTCAAGTTAGAATTACACCTTCAGGGATGGCTAGTTATGCACACAGAGAGCATAGTTTGGGCTTCAGTTTCCCAAGTCCTAGTGTCTTCCAAGATTTCTCTACTACTGTTAGAAGATAATCTTTCTCATTCTTCAAAGATAACCAGTAAGGAACAATTCTTTAAACACACACACACACACACACACACACACACACACACACAATCTTCGAGGAGTGTGGGGGAAGAAAAGAAAAAAAATCAGGGTCACTTAAGATTGAAGAAAGCAATTTCCTAAAATCAAAATAAAGTACAAAGTCTATAACCCACAAAGATGACAGCCCATTACATTACTGTGCATAGCAGCATCAGTCCCCTTTTGTCATCTATTTGAGACACCTGAATTACAACCTGGGGCCACTCATCCTGTAGAGATTTCAACACTTCAACTGTCCGCCCCTCTTAGCCAGTGAGGTTCCGGGAGCCAAGGACCTGTGCAAATGGCTGCAGCTGCTTCTCCACCAGGAGCCAAGAGAAGTCTTAATATATAGAAAGACTTTTGATTTTGTGGCCAAATTATTAAATTACCTTATTAGGTGTAGTGAATTTAGTTGATTCTTTTAGATTTTCTAGGTATAAATAATAGCCCTGTAAATTATGATCGCTCAAATATCATATGCTTCTCACCTAATATTTATGCTTCAACTTTTATGGCCAAATTATTCTTAGAGGGAGAAATCTTATATACTCTTTAATGGTTGATGTTGTTAGAGAAATATAGGTTTAAATATTAGTCAAACGTATTTGTTGCTTGAAAGCAACCACCAGTCTTTATATATTATACCATGGAATACTACGCAGCCACGAAAGAGAGAAATCATGTTCTTTGCAGCAACATGGATGGATCTAGAGGCCATTATCCTACGCAAATTAATACAAGAATAGGAAACCAAATACTGCATTTTCCCACTTACAAGTGAGAGCTAAACATTGAGTACATATGGACGTAAAGATGGGAACAATAGACACCAGAGACTACTAGAGGCAGGTGAAGGGGAGAGGAGCAAAGGCCGAATTAACTACCTGTTGGGTACTAACTACCTGGGTAACAGGATCATTGCAGCCCAAACCTCAGCATCATACAATATTTCCATGTAACCAACCTGCACATGGGCCCCCTGAATCTAAAATAAAAGTTGAAATTATTGTTTTAAAAAAAGAAAGAAACCACTAGTGTAATAGAAATAGAATGTAGCTTTTTAAATCAACAAAATAAAATGAAATAAAATAATGTATTCAATCAAGAAAAAGGACAAGAAAAGAAGAATATGGCAAAGAAATCAAATAATAATAAAAAGAAAATAGGACATCTGCTCTGGACTTGACAGAGCAATTACTACAAGTATAATTGCTGTTCATGCTGTCAACAACTATAAAGCTAGACAAAATATATGAGGTAACTGTTTTTTGGTTTGTTTTTTGGTTTTTTAGTTTGTTTGTTGGTTGGTTTTGGAGACAGGGTCTCTCTCTGTTGTCCAGGCTAGAGTGCAGTGGCACGACCACAGCTCACTGCAGCCTTGACCTCCCAGGCTCAAGGGATCCTCCCACCTAAACCTCCCAAGAAGCTAGGATTACAGGCACATGCCACCACACTCAGCTAATTTATGTATTTTTTGTAGAGATGGGGTTTTGCCCTATTTCCCAGGTTGGTCTCTAACTCCTGGGCTCAAGCAATCTACCTGCCTTGGGAAGTAAGTAAATAGTAGCAGTGCATGACTACAATTCTTCAGCAAAGGATAACACATAAAGTAAGCCTCATGGTTGGCCTGGATTTCTGCCTGGAGGTACTTTTCTGCTTTGGCTTGGACAGGTGGACCCCAAAAGGAGTGAAAAGAGTTAAGGAGGCCAAGATTGGAGCTCCTGGTTACTGAGGGGGATTGGAATTTTAAGGGAAGCTACCCAAACTATATTGATGGAGGACAAGCAAAAGTCTGCAGAGAGATCCAATGTGGGATATTTGGATTGGCTGAATATGCACAAAATGAGACTTTGGGAAACTTAGCAGAGATTGTCTACTACAGGGGTGAGAACTGAATAATGATACCAGAGATGAAGTAGGGCTAAAATGTTGGGATTCTGGCTCGGCTAGATTGGAAATACATTGCTGAGAACCTCAGGCATTCTGCTGAGACCCCCAAAATGTCATTCTAATGAGTAAGGACCACACCTTACAATAATCAAATCTAAAATGGACTCACCTAACACAAAATAAAACTTTCCCAACTTCACCATGCCCGCAAATAAGTGGCAAAGCTGTATTCTGAACCAAAATATTTCTGCCCCCAACGCTGGTGTCCTTGAGCACTCTATTTCCATTCTAGAGTGGGTCCGGCCTTCTAGCAGATCAGGAAACTCCAAAACTATGAACTCACTAGGTCTCATGACAGACATTCACTGTAAATGTTACAGAATCATTTAGAAATCAACATTATCCAGTCTGAATCAAAATAGGGAGATGATTAAGGACATAAGCCAGTGTTAGGATTATGAATCATAATATCAATAATGAGAAAACAAATGAGAGGTTGTAAATAATGCTCACAACTAAGTGCAGAAATCCTATATGATAGATAAGCATTGAATCTAAAAAGCAAAAGGAAAGGCACATCCGTTAGTGAATGCCACAAAATCTTAGTGGAAAATTGCAACAACATGCATTTGTTTCTTTGTCTTGAATATGTGGATGGGCTGGAGTTTTAGTGACCCAGACTGGGTTCATCTGGGTGCGGTTCTAACCTTCAGCTGGGTTCCAGGTCTCTCCCATCTGTCTGTCATCCTCCGAGGAACAGCAGCTATCCAAGACATGTTCTTCTCGTGGCGACAGGCAGGAGTGCAAGAGGCAAACTTCTCTGTGCAAGCATATTTCACGCCTCTGCTCAGGTCGCATCCAGTATCATCCCATTAGTCAAGAAAGTCACATGGCCAAATCAGAGATCAAAGATTAGGAATGTACACTTGACCCAATATGAGGCCATGGTAAGGTTGTGGGTGTATGGTATTATTCCAGGGTAATGAAGAATTGGGACCAATAGTTCAATTTACCTCAAATGGAAAGGAAGATTCTTCAAAATTTAATTTTAAAAGCACAGTTTACTGTTACGTTTATGGCGAGGATAGCAGAATAGCATGGCATTAGGATCCCAAAGCTTGAGGAATAATTTTCTTTTTCTTCTATTAATTTTTTTCAGGGAATGGATGGAGAGGTCAGGGTAGGCAGCATCAGATAGAATACAGATTTGCAAATTACAAAAATGTTACTGATTCCACCAAGCTCTTTTCATATTATATCTCCACCTACGATGCTATTTTGAATTCCAGTATAAAGTTCTCCTCTCAAAGTCATTGCTATTCATAATATCCTTGAGAATCATGGATACATTAAGTAATAATGTTCCCATCTTGTAGGAAAAGAAATAGAGGGCCTATGTTTATGTACCTTGTTTCCTCCCCGAACAGCATACAGATATACCAATGATTATCAGTTTCTCATACAAGGCATTTGATATATAACTTTTCTGTATGGTCAAGAAATAATGTGGGGACCCTGACACCAAGGGAAGTTAATAGTTTGCAGTGTGTCATATGGGTAGATAGAAACGCAGCTTATACAAGAACTTTATATATAGGATTACTAATTCATATTCTTCCTGCTGTGTCCCTAGAATGGAGAGATTTGAGTCTCTCTGTGCAATAGCATGTTTTAAAAGTGTTTTCAACTGTATGCAATGAATTTTCAATTCTAGCCTATCATGACACTTTAGGTTAGGTATTCTAGCATTCCTATGCCATGTTCACTTTGGGGTTATGTTTTTTCCATTTCCACAATAGCGATGGTCAGCTTTAAAGAATAAGCAAGCCACTAAATGGCACTACTTACGCCAAGATGGCCTTTTACTGTTTAGTCTCCTTTATCAGTGCACAGACTTAAAAAATCAGAATTCTATTTAAGATAGCAGATTGACCCAGGCCTAATTCACCCAAAGCTCTCATTGTACTGGTTTTTGAGCTGCAAGTCCCTATAAAGATCACAAGTCCTTCAACTTAGACCAATGTAGAGTTTGAAGGTGTACATGGGAAGTGTCTTGGACCTGAGGAGAGACATCAACTCTCATTTTTTTTCTGTCTTAAGGGAGGAGGCAAAAATTCACTTCCCAAAGTTGAACTTCTGAGTTTCTTAAACAATAAATGTATAATTTAACCTACAGGATTTCTGCAGTTACGAAGAAGCAAAGAAGTAGGATATGTAACTTTTTTTGGTTTACTGGCTTTTCATGACATGCATATTTATTGAAATGTAGGTTTTTAAAAAATTAAACCGGGAATTAAGAAGAGAGATGGGGTGATGTTTAGCTGAGACTAAAACACTAGTTTATCAGAGATTTCAGAGGATACGTAACTTTTATTTCTGGGTAGGAGAGGAGTGGGGGCCATGACTAGAGGTGAGGAAAGCACCTACCTGCCTTGTGTGCAAAATTTAAGGGAGCACCAAAAAAGTCTGTAATCAAGATCAGTAATGTTTCAACACAACATTTAAACTCAAAATTGTCAATCTACTACTCCCTGATTTTAATCACGTTGCCTGATTTTAACTAAAGTTTTATTGGACTGAAGAATAATGATAGATAAACCTTATTGGACTGAAGAAAATGATAATGATAGATAAACTTTAAGACATTGTGTAACATTCACAGCAAAACTAGAGTTTTCCAAAAGGAAGCTGGAAAAGTTCCCCTCTGAGCAGCTATCAGTGGCTGGGGGCACTTGTCAGCTGCTGGATTTTTGTTGTTGTTGTTATTGTTTTGCTTGTTTTGCTTTGCCTACTCTTGCTGGAGGAAGAACATAGGAGTATCATATAGTATGCAGGCCTATCTGGATGAGGGAAAAAAATTAAAAATGATACTTAACCAAATAGTTAAACTAGATTTTGGTTCAACAAATTTCAAAATGGCATTTTCCAAGTGGTTAGCATTCATTTTTCAAGTTGAACACAGGGAAATATTTTTTAAATTATCTTTATTCAACCTAAACAGAAAATATAAACAAGCCCAGAGGCTACTAGATGAATAATCTAAATGAGAATGAAGTTAAATTGACAACATAACTCAGAGTGCACAATAATAAGGCCCAGATGCAATGCTACACATAGGGTTTCAGTGAGTTTCTTCCAACCTTTAAAATCACCCTCTGTTTCAAGAATCATTTCCTAGTAAGTCATATCTAAAATATAGGTCTCAATTTTAGATATCTTTAGCTAGTAAATATCAGTTGATTTATGACTTATCTCTCATTTGTGTGGGCCAGTTCTATTCTTAATTTTGCTGGACTGTTAGAGCAAGAAAAACCAGAGAGATTAATACATATAAGCCCTGGTTTCCTCACGTGTTAACTAAAAGTAAGTATCTGTGGGCTTCAAACATAAAAGATACTAATGAAAAAGTTCTAATTATTTAGATTATACTGCCAAAAAGAGCTATAGACTGCATACAAACCATAGTTTTATTACATTTTCTTGGTTAATTCATCCAACATTCAACAAATGATTTTTCAGTATTATTATATGGCAGGTTCTGCTCTGGGAACAGAGAATTAAGTAGTGAACAGAAATCTTTGTCCTCATGGAGGTTGAACATAATTGTAATTAAGTTAACATGATTTAAGGACTTTTTTTCCTGGTTAATATACTTTGGAATAAGTTACCCTTTTTATCTTTTTCAGTTGGTTTGGCTTTATCCTTATCCTAATAGCTTAGACTGTTTGTTAAAGAAAAATTACATTTGGTTCATTCATAATATACAAGTATCAATAATACATAGTTTTAAACGTATAATATTTAAACATAATTTTAAACATGTATAAAAATACATAGTTTTAAACATGTATAATATACTTGAAAATTTCTACACACTAGAAATGTATTCTAAAGAAATAATTCAACTCATAGAAACAGAGAGTAGAATGATGGCTAGCTACTAAGGCTAGGGAGTGGGTGAATTGTGGAGATGGTCAAAGGATACAAAATTTCGGTTACACAGAAGGAATAATTTCAAGAAATCTATTGTACATTATGGTGATCATAGTTAATAACAGCATATTATTTACTTAAACATTGCTTTTCTCACAACAACAACAAAGGGATAAATATGTGAGGTAATGCATACATTAAATAGTTTTATTCAGCCATTCCACAATGTATACAAATGGCAAAACATGTTATACACCATAAATATATGTAAATTTTTATTAAACTTTTAATTCTTGATATTTTTGTAATACTAGCAATAACATCTCAGTATAATTTTAAAATGAAGAAATTGTGTATGCTTACTTCAAACTATTTCCATGAACAGATTTTTATTTCTGTGCTGTATCAATCATACTATTGTAAACATTTTCTAATAATAACTCAGCATATGCATTGTGTTGAGTTTCTTTCTCTTTTATCTGCTGATTGTGAAGATGAAATACCACTTTCAGGGCTCCTGTCCTCCACTTCGGTGGCTCCTGATGTTCTGCCCCTCAATCTGTTTATCCACCTTCCTTTCTTCTGTCCAAACCTTTTATATTCCTCGGTTTCCATTCAAGGAATAGGCAACTCCATTTACTTTGTCTCATCCATGTCTGATGAATCCGTTTATGATCACTGAAGCCAACCAAGTATAGGCAGGTAACGGTTTTTAGAATATGCTCATCTACCTGCAGACCCTCTGCCTCTCCTCACCCGTTCTGTTTTTTTTAATTATACTTTAAGTTCTGGGGTACATGTGCAGAATGTGCAGTTTTGTTACATAGGTATACACCTGCCATGGTGGTTTGCTGCACCCATCAACCCATCACCTACATTAGGTATTTCTCCTAATGCTATCCCTTACTGGAGAGTTTAGCAAATCGCCCTAAATTCCTTAACATATAGGTATATGAGCCAGTACAGATCATAAGAAAGTCTTAATTAATAGTGTTGACAAATTCATAGATGTTTCCTTCATTAAGCAAGATATGGTTTCCCAACAGCTTCTCAATGTATGACCATGAGTATTTGCCAATGATATGGGGGTCCTGGTTGGGGAACTCTTCATCCTTCCTTAGTGAGCTGTTTGCAGAGCATCTTCCATATTTCCCTTTATTGGCAGAGCCCTTATGGCAGTGGAATCATCCCCGCTGTTCTACTTTCTCTGCTGCCCAGAGACAGACCCTAACATGTAGGCTTCTATTTCTCATGTAGATCCCCATACTCCTCTGGGCACTTGGATATTGGCTGAAGATATATAGAAGTCCTCACTGAAGCATTTCAGCACATTGATAGCTGGATAAAATTGCAGAGCAGAGCTGTCCTTGCCCAAGAGTAATGTCACTGGTGCCCTCAATGCCAACCCTTAGGCCCCACCCCTACTTCAGTCTGTTTCCTCTGCTGTGGCTTCTTGGACTAGCCTTAAATTTCCTCAAGCAAACTAGGGAAATGGGAAGTTCTGAGTTCAGAATCCTTCCTCTGGCCACAGAGTATATCTGACTCATTTTCTTAATGTTTACCAACTACTTAGACCACTAAAATCACCAGTTTTTAAGTCTTATTACAACAAATATCAATAATATGAAATCACCATATTATGCATGAGATTTTCACATGCCAATCTGTCACTGAATCATTTCAAGTCAATATTCTAGAGAAAACAGTATTTTGAATAGTTCTTTAAGGCTTGCAGCAATGGAACTAATGCATAAATAGCATTTCGTCGATCGTCCATTCAACCATGAACTTCATCTTAGTACAGGATTTTACTTCCAATGTATCACACTGGGTACCAGTGTGTCACCTAAAAAGATACATTGCTGTCCTGACCCCAGTACCTGTGAATGTGACCTTGTTTGGAAATAGGGCCTTTGCAGACATAAGCAAGTTAAAATGAGGTCATATTGGGTTATGATGGGCCCTAATCTGATAGACTGGTGTGCTTATAACAGAGAAATTTGGACAATGACACACACAGGAGAGAAAGCCATGTGAAGACAGAGGCAGAGATTGGAGTGATGGGTCTACAAGCCAAGGAACATCAAGGATTGCTAGCAACCACCAGAAGCAAGGAGAAAGGCAGGGAACAGGGTCTCTCTGAAAGCTTCCAATAGGAATCAACCCAACTAACACTTCAATGGACTTCTGGCCTTCTGAACTGTGAGAAAATAAATGTTTGTTGTTTGAAGCCACCTTGTTTGTAGTACTTTGTTTTGACAGCCCTAGGAAACTAAAACAGGTGCCAAGAGGGCATATACAAAAGGGTAAGATTGCACAGGGTATTTTCTTTATTGTAATATGCAAAATGTCAATTTAAAAAAAAAAAGAAAAAATATATCAAAATATGTGTGCTTTACTTCAGCGGGAGGCTAAAACCAGCTAATAGCCCAATTCTTGAAATTCTATAATTCCGTGACTCTTAAACCAGGAAAATTACGCAGTCAGGCAGTTATACACACAGCTGGGTCCTTAGGACTACTAATGTAGGAACCCAACAGAATGTAGAATATTAGCCTTGAAGTCTGAGCTTGGGAGCCTTCATTCGTGCTTCTTAGTGAAATGCTATGTTGATATTTCTTTAGTCAAAGAAGAGTTTTGGCCTGGACTATCCATTTATGCATATAAAAATTGAGTGTCTTGCATAATGACAAAATTGCATATCTTGAATAAACATGGCTTCCATGTTCATATAATTGGCTTCCATGTTCATATAATTGTGGTTTTTTTCAGAAGCTAAGTACTTAAAATACTTTAAAACAGGAAGAAAACAACTTAAAATGCACACACAGAGAAACCTTCATTTCTCTTCTGGGATACGTATATTTCTAGTGTAAATTTTTTAACAAAGAAAAACTGCAAACATCATTTCAACAACTGTATTTTAACCTTAAAGAACAACTTGGTATTTTCTTAGGGAGACATGCTCTTAAAAAGTAGGAAAGAATATTCCCTTTTAACAAACCTGCACATCTACCCCTGAAACTATAACAGAAGTTGGGGGAAAAAAAAAGAAAAAAAACAGAAAAATTTTAAAACAAAGGGCTTGATTTATTTGAGACAAATATAAACAATGCAAAACAGAAAAGGTCTCACCCTCAACCAAACACCACCGAAATGTTAACATAGCAGAAAATGTCAAAAGAGAAAATTTCTAACCTTTTTAAAAATCCTATTCATTTCCCATAGACTTTAAGAATCTTTCCATTTTAAATAAAATTTCTCTTCCTTTCTTTCTATTGCAGAAAAGAATATAAATCAATCTGTTATTGCCCTATAAAAAACCAGACTTGCAATAAGCTGTCGCCACTAAACAGGAACAACAAAGGTGTGAAATTATCATCTCTTTCCCAGTGCTGCCGTTCCTTCAAGGACCTTAGAGCATGAATAATGGAGACTATTTACAGACAAAAGTCATTCAATAGAGAACAAAATGAGCTATAACTTTAAGTCTACTCTTCCCTTTGCCCAGTGCAGTAGAGCAGAGTGGAAGGGCTACCATTTGCACAACCCCAGGGGTGCACTTTGAATCATATAGACTATATTTGCAGCATCTCTGCAGAACGGTTCAGAGCCAACCTCTGGAGTGAGTGGATGGAAGCCAATATGGCTTCACTGCTTAACAGCCAAGTCACCTTGGCAAGTTACTTAACCTCCTAAGCCTTAGCTTCCTTATCCATTGAACAGGATAGTAATATCACTGTTTCATAGGGTTGTGAAGGAATATAAAAGAATGTTTAAGTAACCAGCACATAGTGGGAAGAAACTCAACAATACCATGTATATAGTGTTAATATGTATGTTTAGGATATGAGTAAGGAAAACCATGAACATCCTTCTGAGTTTCTCTTCTACAAGTATGTTCACACATATGTTCCCCACCCCACTTCCTGACATTCTCCTCTATTTTATTTATACAACACTTTTATTAAACAGGTAAAGCTCCAGTTATGAGGTGATATGCCCGCCATAGAGGAGACCTATTGTCTCAGTGACTGAAGCAAATAGAGATTTAGCTTCCAATTTCCAACAAGCAGTGAGAGGCATTTGGAACTCTGCAATGATGCTCTGTCAGTGATCTAGAGGAGTAATGACATGAATGAGGCATGAATGAGGGGGACTGAGTCAGAGACACATCAGAAGTGGAAGCCTTCATGTCTGCTCACCAACAGATAAACATCTGGGAGTTGGTGGCCACATAAGCAACCTCTTTGCCAAAACACTGGTGCGTATTGGCCAAAGATCCAAAAGTCTCAGGGAGTCTGCTGGTCCCCCAACCACCAAGCCTAAAAAAGTACACTGAATTGCAGTTATACCAAATGCTTTATTTAAGCACAAATCAACACAAAGAAAGATTCTGGTGCCCCCATTGAAATGACAATTAGTGTGTCAATTATCCAAGATGGAATCTACTGGGCCAGTATCTGTTTACCTTAATATACACAGTCCTCTGAATATGTGATCCATTAGATCTATGTGAAGATGTCAACTATAAGTTTATTATATTAAGTCATGATATATTTTCCAACTTTCAGAATTAATGTTTTTGCCTTCATTCTCCCAGAAGTAAAACTTGTCTTATTTTGGCAAGCTTTAAGATTAAGTCCTAGCTTTGGTAGGAATGAAACAAATAAAAATTTTAGTGAACTCATGGATATTTGGAATTATGTGACTTTTGGAAATATTCAATACGTCATTTTCATAGTTTGTGTTGTGTATCACAAGAAACATCCTGGAAGATGAGTTTGGGTAAAAATTACAAAAAAATTGTCTCACAATGAAATTTTAATACTTATTTTCCCTCAGCCACAAGCTCATTACTTGAGATTTCATTTGTCAGTCAAGCATAATTTTTACAGTTCATCTCTAATATTATTTTTTAAAAACCCATTGGAATATAGCATGCTGAAGAGAAACAATTGATTAAAATATTGCAAGATGCCTTGTGAAATCTCTTTACTTTGCTGCATAAACTTTCAATTCCTTAAAAAAAAAAGACATAAATATCACAGTTCAGAAGAGTATCTCTGGTCACTAAAAAGAATCGTCTTCCGAACCTAAAAAAAAAACATAAACGGGGCGCAGTGGCTCATGCTTGTAATCCCAGCATTTTGGGAGGTCGAGGCAGGTAGACCACGAGGTCAGGAGTTCAAGACCAGCCTAGCCAAGATGTTGAAACCCTGTCTCTACTAAAAATACAAAAATTAGCTCGGTGCGGTGGCAGGCACCTGTAATCTCAGCTACTCGGGAGGCTGAGGCAGGAGAATCGCTTGAACCCAGGCAGCAGAGGTTGCTGCACTCCAGCCTAGGCGATAGAGTGAGACTCTATCACACCACTGCACTCCAGCTTGGGCGATAGAGTGAGAATCCGTCTCAAAAAACAAACAAACAAAAAATGAAAGACAAACTACCATATGTTAATGAAATAAGAATGTATGGGAATTCTGCATTAAAGGTAGTCATGGAGACATGTTCCACTCTTGCTTTGTGGTATGCCCTCTCTTAAATGAAGGCTAACGTTTCCATAATGAGCTGCAAATAAACTAGCAATTGTGTTCATTTAGTTATTATCAAAGTTGAAGATTTACTATAACAGAGAGTAAAACAGTTAGTGCTATACCATGATTCTCAGAGAAGAATTTATATATACAGACATCATAATTAGCCAAAACCACTTTTATGAAAATGTTAGTAAAAAGAAAGTACTACATTCAAGTGTTAATCATCTCAGAATATATTTTATTTTATTTTATTTATAATGCCTTCTTTTTATTCAATATCCTTTAAACTTTTAGAGAAAACTCTTAGAGAAAGTATTTTATTTAAAATTTTTATAGAGCTGTATTTATGGACAGAATGTTTTTCAAATGTCATTAAACAAATTGAAAAGACAATTTTACACTGCTTTGGTCAGTCATCCTTTTCTAAATGATGGAGACTAGATTTAAAACTAACTTAACTCCATGGAAATCCTGTTTAAAAAGTGGAAGGAATCAAAGGCTTATTCTAAAAATTATGTTCCTATATAATAAGAACACTAACATCACCAAAATAAGTGAGATTAAAAATTCTCCTCTTTATATTGGCTCACTGGTTAATTTGGTTTGCATTAAGCATTGTTAGAGATTCGGAACATATTTTAAACTTACTAAGGCTATATATGGATATGTATCTACAGATTTATCAAAATGCTGATAGTATAGATACAAGAGAATAGATTCAGTGTTGAAGTCAATGTCTCTACATCTAGTTAAAATCTCTGTTAAAATCCATAAAATATCAAACTTTTTGTCACCAAAATATTGCTGTTAATAGCAACAATGACAGACAAAAGACAGAATTGGTACTAATGACAATTGGACTAGAATTTAATAAGATAATGAAGACTATCTTCATAGACTGTCACCATGGTGGTCCACAGCCTTTAGGGTACACACAGATACATTTGGGCTGGACACCCTAAAGTGCTCTGATGAAAAATGAATGTCAATCTAGAAACTGCAATCAACAATTTTGCCCACCAAACCACTAAGGTTTCAGAACCTCTTGGTATTCTCTTGATTATGTCTCTGTGCCTGAAAGTTAAAGTTAAGTGAATACTTTTCTTTAAACTTCTTAGATGCTCTGGGAAATGCCATGACTATGGTCTTTGACTTGGTCAAACCTTCCTTAGAAGCTTCATTCTAGAACGTGTGCTTCTGTCCGTAACTCAGGCTTAACAGATTAGTTTTTAATGAGTAGTAAAGACATAAGCTGGACCTTTGTTTTAAAAGCCCTGAGTCCTTTAAGACATTAATTTATTTATCCTCTAACATCAGTTTGTGCCAGGGAGAAGATAAAGACTAAAATGTCAACAAAAACATAGAGTATAGGGTGCGCTTCTTGATTCCACTCTTCAGCCCAAAACAGATACATTACTTTTAGCAAAAGAATTTATGTTTTCATTTATCAATTAATTCACTTATTCAAGGGACATTAATTAAAAATACTCTAGGCACCAAGCATTTTACTAGGCACATAAGATACACAAAAATGAAATTTTAAAATAAATAAAATGTAGTGCCTGCCCTTAAAAAGTCTGAGGAAACAAACAGTTGAAACAATTATTATTACAATGTAAGGACAGCTCTGATAGAAGTAACAAGGATGCGATGGGAGTCCCATGAACATGACACCCAGACCAGGCACGGTGTAAGCGGAGAGGCAGGTCAAGGAAAAGCTTCATGTATCAGATGATTTCCAAACTAAGTCCAGAAAGATGAATAGAAGTTAACCAGGCAAAACAGGTGACAAGAGCTATTCCAGGCAAAAAGATATACCTGGGAAAGGAGACCATTATTGGAAGTGAGCTTAGGTCAGTGTGACTGGACAATAGGGAGAAGTAAGTAAGAATGGCCGGGTGGAGGCCAATGGAAGACAGGAGCTAAATTAGAACAGTCTCCCATATCACTGTCTTAGTCTGTTTTGTGCAACTATAATAGAATACATAAGACTGGGTAATTTATAATGAACCGAAATTTACTGGCTTATAGTTCTGAAGGCTGGGAAGTTCAATATCAAAGCACTGGCATCTGGCAAGGGCTTTCTTGCTGCACCATAACATAGTGGAAGGTATCACATGGCTGAAGAGCAGAAGAGAAGAGAAAGGGAAAAAGAGAGAGAGAAGGAGGGAGAGAGAGAAATAGAGAGAGAGCATGCAAGACAGGGCAAACCCACTCCTTCAATGATGAACCCACTCCTGAGATAATGGCATTTCTTTTCTTGAGGGTGGAGCTCTCGCAACCTAAACACCTCTTAAAGGTCTCACCTTCCCAATATTGTCACAATGGAAATTAAATTTCAACATGAGTTTTGGAGAGGACAAACATTCAAACCATAGCACCACTCTAAAGTGTTCTGGTACATTTTAGAAAGAGAGGGACCCAAAGACTTTTAAGTGGCAAAGTCACCCACCAGGTGACTTTTGTTCTGTTTTTGTGAGTTATTGGCCATACTTTTTATAAGTACGTGCATGAACACGTTATTTATGGATTTATTTTACTACTTTCCTGCTAAGATTGCCTAGAATACATTTTTATGCCATTTTTTTTAAGAAGACCAGCATAATAAAGCGAGAAAGAAGCAAGGGATTTGAGAGATTATCTAAAGGTGTAATTATATGATTGACTGTGGAATTTCAGTTGAGACAATAAAGAGGAGTAGAAAAGAAGGCAATGAGGGATAGTGACAAGGTCATAGTGTCAGTGGATTCTAGATCCTAAAGGGATCAAAAGATTGTTGAAATGAAAATACCAAAGGCAGCGAACTGGTCAGAGAGGAGGTGATAGTCTCAGAGAGAAATGCTTGAAATTGAGATATAGACAATTGCACTGCAGTTCTTACATTAGCGTTATAATTGGAGGAAAGCTTCTTCCCCTCTCCCGATGTGAAAAACAAGCTCAACTACTGGCCCCTCTCTGGCCTTAATCCACTATACCCCTATGCAGGTTTACTGATTTACATGAATCGTAAATTTGGAAGAACAACCCACACAGGGCTCAGCACTGCTCTTTCTTTTTCCTTTTCAGAGCACCTCCTCTCAGAGTACACATGTTCTCTTCTGTCCTCCATGCTGTAAGGTTTGTAAAACCCTAGCCTTGTGTTGGGAGGAGGGGGAAAAGGAGAAGTCTGCCCAATCCACTGCTAGGGAAATGATGGGTAAGCCTAAGTCTGCCTAATTCTTGAGTTCAAAATTGGCCATTCACATATCTTACAAACTTCAAATTCCCTGTAAGAGATGGGAGAAGGAGTTGCTGCAGATAATTTGAAACTCAGCACTTACTCTATTCTAGAATATATGAGTCAATTAAGAGTAAGGTGTGTAAACCTAGGAGTCATACAGGAAAGAACCTTCTCCCAGAGACTAAACTACAGAGAAAAACAAGACTGTCCTGAAGCTGAAAGGGGGAATTAAGAGTATACTATCAAATTAAGCATAAACTTATCATTTAGGATCTAGTACATCTGCATGGAATATTGCTGGAAAGAATATGGTTGTAGAGTAAAATAAAGATTCCTGTTCTACTTTTCCCACTTGCTTGCAAACTTCTTTAAAACTGATTTTTTCATCTATAAAATTGGGTATTAACACCAAATTTGAAGGATATTGTGAAGGATTTGTTTCTTTCCTTTTCCTTTTTTTTTTTTTTTTTTTTGAGAGAGGGTCTTGCTCTGTCACCCAGGCTGGTGTGCAGTGGCACAATCTCAACTCACTGCAACCTCCACCTCCTGGGTTCAAGCAATTCTCATGCCTTAGCTGGCCGAGTACCTGAGATTACAGGCGTGCACCACCATGCCCAGCTAATTTTTGTACTTTTTGGTAGAGACGGGGGTTTCGCCATGTTGGCTAGGCTGGTCTCAAACTCCTGGCCTCAAGTGATCTGCCTGCCTTAGCCTCCCAAAGTGCTGGGATTATAGGCATGAGCCACCATGCCCGGCTAAGTGAGGGATTTATTTCTAATGGATGTTTGTAAATGTACAGTTGCACCTTAGATATTCACTAAACTGTGGATAACAATGGAAGACGGAAGAAAATGCCTTTTTATAAAATCGGAGTAATGATAGAGAGGGACTTAAAATGATTATGACATGATTTAAACCTATGCCAAGAAAAGAGAAATACATGAAGCTTGCCTCAATGGTAAAATTTGCTTCCTCCAATTCTTCATGATATATGGAAGTTTAGTTTTGTCTAAACGTGAACAATATGGGGAAAGTGGAGCCTCTTGAAAGGGGAAAGCTAGTGTTTGTGGACTTGTAAAGATAAGCCTCAGGAGTTAACCTGAGAGTTCTCACATTACAGCAGATCTGAAAGTATATCTAGCTTTAGTTTAAAGATCTAAATATGACAAAATGTGAACTCTATCTAAAAATTTAATTTTTATTCTCCCAATCCCTTTTTAACAGATACCCAGAACTTAGCCTTCACTAAAAAACTATTTGTGAGCCTATAAAGACCTTTTCACATGCACTCACCTAACTCAAAGCATCTTAAGCTAGTATTCCAATCTTTGATAATCCCCATCGCCTAATATTTATCTGTTTGTAATACTTTAAATTAGAAATTTAAATAACATAGTAAAATAAAATGTTTATCACTATGGCACCCATGTGTAAAATTCATATTATCATAAAAGCAAGAGCACTTTTATGTATTTATTCAATGACTATAGCTTGCCTAACAAGTACACTGTACTTGGCGCAGGAGATATAGCCCATAGGTCCTTTTTTTTGGCTTTTCTTTGATGCTGAAGGGGATGACCCAATTCCAAACTAGTTTGTTCAAGACTCAAAGACTGTCTGGAAAATTGTGGCAGGTGATGGAGTCACATCAGGGAGACAGTCCAGTGCACCACACAAAGAGCAAACCATCCCTTAGAGCCTTGGGCCCTGATCATTGTTCCACTCTTCAGGTTTTTGGTAAGTTGCCTACTAACCCTACTTCAGTATCTTGGTCTGAATAATGTATTGAGCATCTAAGGTAGAACATGTGTATGAAAAATAATTTTAAACTACATTGCAAAGACAACCAACTATTAAAAAATGAACTACTGAAATTGTTTAATTCATGCCTTAAAGAAGCTTTATATTACCAAGTTAATTGGTTTAATTCATATGCCATCCCATCTGCCTTTTAACAACTGAAATGGCTTCTTTCTATTTGTGATAGTTTTCTTGCCAAAGCATTGTTTTTGCTTGTTTGTTTCTACTGTACTGATATTATTTGGTGGCATACGTTTTTTGTTTGTTTGTTTTTTACCAAACTAGCTTAAAGATACTTTAATTTAGCTGAGTACATTTGAAAGATCTTTATGGGCTCACAGATTTTTTTTTAATGAAGACCAAGTTTGTGGTATCTGTTAATAAGGATAGAGAAAAACAAAAACTAAAGTTTGCCTTAGTACACTTTATTTCCATGTTTGTTTTAATTAATCCCTCTTCCAAGATTTCCTCTAGAACATGACCACAGGTCTCCCTGAAAATATTATCATCAACTGATCAACTGTCTCTCAAGTAGAAAGCATACCCTTTTGAATTTGTTCCAGTTGTACACATATGTAACCATTTTATTCCAAGGACCTTTGCTGAGACACACAGCCACAAATACAACATATGGAGATTCAGATTTACATAAAGATACATTGGTAATTTTTTTCTTTATAAAATGATTTGCTACATATTTTTTCCTGCTAACTCTGCTGCATGTCATCAAAAACATTTTTTTGAATTATTAAATGTCATGTGTAACCCTCTCTGCAAGGTAATATGGAGAATTCACAATTAGGAATGGATAGAGCTACACAACTAACTGTAACTCAAAATCTTTAAATCCATTTAAAATAGATGATAAATAACATAAGTATAGGAAGATGGTAGTAACACATTCTGATTGAAATATTAGTGAAGATTCAGAAATTATAATTTCAGCTGAGCATTAACATGCTAGAAGAAACATTTTGATAAATGGTTTAACAGACTATCTTGGTGGCATGCTCTGATTCCCTGCCATTCTTTTTACTAGTTTGACTGATAATCCTAGACCCTAGTTGCTGTGGGGTACATCAGCAGACAGTTTGCATGATTAGCATTCTCTGGGAAATACCCATGGCCAATTGAAGCTGTCTTGCCTCCACTTACCTCATTGGCAAAGGTCAGTAATTGATTCGATGGGGGTACAAAAGCCCCATTTCTTTGTCTAAGGTGGGATAGTGTCTGGGGTGCAATTTACATTCCCCATTGGTTCATACTGACACTGGACTGTTTCTGAAACCACATTGTGCCATAGCTTCCCCTTCCTTTTTCTCTATACTGTTTCCCTTTCTTGGATTTCACTCTGAACGAGGTATAAGCCCCAGGTATGCTGGTTGGAACCAGGAAATTGTGCCTGAGAGTGATGCTTGGGTGCTGGAGCAAGTGTTTAGAATAAAGCAGAGTTGATTGACACAGGGGTACTCTCCTGTGAGACAGAATCACATGCCCTGGCAAGAACTCTGATGTGCTGCTGGGAAGGCTCACAGCAGCATGGAAAAGTGTTAGCTCCCATTAAAAGAAAAGCAATACTAGAACTGCACTGGCAGAGTGTGGAAAAGGACTAAAGGCTCAGGGAAGTGGGCTTGACAGAATGTACCTATTATGTAAGTCCCCAAAACTCACAACTGACTGTGTTTCTAAGAAGGCCTGGAGGACTGTCCTTCACTTGGTAGGCCTAGTTACTGGTATGGTGGCCAGGAGAAAAGGTGGGAGCAGATCTTGGGGGCAGCAAGCTTTGTCTGGAAGGCAGATCTCTCTATGTTGCATTTCAAAGGTAGATCAGGGGAGTGTGGCCAGATGGATGAAGTCCAAAATACAGTATAGATTAGCTTTTATTAAAAAATAAAAACATATGGGAAATGAAAAGAGAAAAATAGGACGGAATTTAAATCCTCCCAAGAAAATCAGTGGAAAAATGATTCTGAATTGATCAACAATGCCTTCCCCACACCCCCCAACTCCTGCCATGGAGAAAGGCAGCAACAATGAACGTTGATTCAACCCAGAAAATTTTGGGTCAAGGCCAAGTCAGGACCTACATCACACAGTCCTGTTCCCTGTTCAGCCCAGTGATCTCGGAGTGGGAGATTGGGGACTTGGCATGTAAACACAAGACTCTGGAAGCAGAAGAGAGCAGAACCTCTACATGGCCGTGAAAGCTCTTATCCACCAGGAAGAAAAACATTGTAGATGGCACTGAGTGTACCGTAACAAGAGCAATTACAGCCAGAGTAATTACAGCCGCAGGGATCAGTGCTTCTGTTATTCCATCACAGAGGGAGAATTTGGAGTTATTGATACATGGTGCATTAGGAGGGAACATAATGTTGGCCCGAGGGAATGGTGTTCTGTAGCCATGAGAAATACAGTCCTTCCTTGCAACATCTGTCACCTCTGCTAATGCCCAAAGTGTGGTTACTGTTGCTTTTCTCAGAATATATGTTACACTTTCATTTTAGGCAAGATATCACACACACATCGCCCATCAAGCCTCTTACAACATTTGCTGAGACATATGGGAAGAGGAGCGAGGAGCAGAATATCATGGGAAAAAGTAAAAAAAGAGCAGAAACAAGATCAGTTCTCATCAGTTAACCCAGAGCTCACTCAGAACAGAGTCCCAGGAGCAAGAATGTTTGTGAAACATAAGAAATGTTTGTTTTTTTAATAATATAAAATTCTTGAAGTACACTCTGTCCAACTGCTGCCGTTACCTGTGTTTGAAGATCATATAAATCAATACAACATATACAAAGTAAACTACTCACTATTTTGCACACAGTAACAGCTCGACTCCAAGCCCCATGTATAATTTGTAAGCCTTTCATGTTAATAATTTATGTTTTAAGTCCACTGGGCATGTTTTCTTTAAAAACATTTCTTTTAAATCCACTGGAAAAAAAAAAAAAGCTGGTTTGATTTAACTTGTTTTATTCCTAGGGTTTTTTGTTGAAGTAGACACAAAATACCACCACAATATTTCGTGATCTTTTGTGATCAAGTGCTAACTATCGAGTCTTGCTCTGAGATATTGATTTGTCATCTGAAAGAAAAATTTTCTTTCCTAATCAGCCACCTTCTACTTTGGCATTTACCTTCCCTCACCCATCAATGTCAGCATGATGATGCTACAAGTGGTAGAGGCAGGAGTCCCTGAAGATGAACTACATCCCAGAGTTGTGAGTGATTACATTTTTTCCCCTGAGAAAATTCTGAATGTTTTCTCAGAACTTCATTTACATAACTATCCTTTTGGATCCAGGCCAGTGCTTTTCTCCTTGCATGTCCTTTGGCATAGCTGATCAGCCACAGACTGCTCCAATAAAAGAGATGGTACTTATGTCAATATATTTTCAAATATCTATCAGCATCTTAGAACATATTCCTTTTAATGTCTCTCTTCAGAGCTCATGACTCAATCCAAATTAGCTGAAAATTTAGATATTCATTTCTGTTTTCCAGAATAAGGAAAACTGAATATCCACAGGGCAAAAGCTCCTCCAGTTCAAAACAAATGGAAATGCTAGGAAAAATAACAAACACTCTTCTTAAGTCAAAGCTTTGCAAATGAGAAAGTTAAGGAAATTCAGAGGCCCCAAACCACATAAAAAACCACAAATCTAGAAGGCTGAGCATGCACTGAAGCTGGTAATTTCTCTGCAGACTTTGGTCAGTCAGTCCCTGGGAGCCTTTGGTTTAATGAACCATAATGATGTTAGAAGACAAAATGAAGACCTTTCATCATGTGGAAAGATGGACCAAAGCTCTAGATAATTATGATGCTTCCAAAAGTCAACATGCATGATAGATAAAGTTAAAAATCAAGGCAACAAAAACACCAAAGGAAGCAGGCAAGAAAATGTGTCTCAGCCTTGGTTAGTGATATAGTTTGGATGTTTGTCCCCTCCAAGTCTCATGATCAAAGGTAATTCCTAATGTTGGAGGTGAGGCCTGGTGGGAGGTGTTTGGATCACGGGGATGTATCCCTCATGAATGGTGGTGCCATCCTCGCAGAAATGAGTTCCCACTACATGAGTTCACGTGAGATCTCGTTGTTTAAAAGAGCCTGGCACCTCCTCCCTCTCTCTTTTGCTCCCTCTCTTGCCATGCGATACACCAGCCTCCCCTTTGCCTTCTGCCTTGATTGGAAGCTTCCTGAAGCTTCACCAGGAACAGATGCTGGTGCCATGTTTGTACAGCCTGCAAAATCATTAGCCAAATAAACCTCTTTCTTTATAAATTATCCAATCTCATGTATTCCTTTAGAGCAACCCAAGTGAGCTAAAACAGTCATAGTGGTTGGCTGAGAGAGACTGCATCCTGAGAATTCATAATCATAAGCTCACACTTGGGTGGAGTTGGGGCTGAAATTCACGTTTCCAGTGAGGCCCTAATATCCCAAGGTGAAAATCCAGTTTATGGTACTCTTGACTGGGAGTTACTCCAGGCATCTGGCAGAAGCAAAGATAAATTATCTACAGAGAAAGCATTCTCACTTTAGCCTACTTAACATTAAATTCAGCTAAGTAGGAGTTTGCTAAGATCCCAGTGTTTGGGGGTTTAAATGTCAGTCTGTGTGGGAGCCAGTGACTTAGGCCTTAGGTTTTTGCACAGTGGAAAGGAAGGGAGAGAAATCCGAGACCCCCCTCACAGAGAAGTCACACTTTCAGTGAAAGTATATACTAGAGGAAAATCTGCCTACTTGAGGAAAAACCTCAAAGGGAATTTAAAATTAAACTTCTCTATGTCCACCATAGTTCTGAGTGGGAAAAAATGAAATAGTAATAGTCTCCTCCTGGAATTTCTAACCATAGACTAGCCCACGATTAGGCCAGGATTCAAATGTAAGTTATTTACAAGGTTGTGAAAGATCTATGCCAATAAATTGTTTTCAAGTGGTGTATTACAGGTTGGGCTCTTCAGCAGAAGAACAAGAGTAAGAGATTGAGGCACAGTTGTTTATTAGTGATCAAAGCCTGTGAAAGGAAGCATGAGGGAGCAGGACTGGGCAGAAGGAAAAGATGAATAATGATGCAGGCCCAACAAAGCCCCAGCCAAAAAAGCAGAGAGATACGGGGTATTGCTCATCAGGGTGTCAGAGGTGGTCCATGATAGCCAAGCTATTATACCTGCTTCATGACCTCAGGTGCAGTGGCTCTTTGCAGCTGAGGTAGACCCCAAGTGGATAAGTGGAGTTTATCTGTTTAGCACAGAAGTTCCCAATCTTTTTGGAACCACGGACCGGTTTCATGGAAGACAATTTTTCCATGGACCAGGGAGTGGAGGCGGATGGTTTGGGGATGATTTAAGCACATTACATTTATTGTGCACTTTATTTCTATTATTATTACTTTGTAATATATAATGAAATAATTACATAATTCATCATAATGTAGTATCAATAGAAGCCTTGAGCTTGTTTTCCTGCAACTAGACGGTCTCATCTGGCGGTGATGGGAAATGGTGACAGGTAATCAGGCATTAGATTCTCATAAGGAGCTCATAATCTACACGTCTCACATGTGCAGTTCACGATAGGGTTCATGTTCCTGTGAGAATCTAATGCTGCTGCTGATCTGACAGGAGGCGTTGCTCAGGAGGTAATGTGAGCAATGGGGAGTGGCTGTAAGTACAGAGGAAGCTTTGCTCACTTGCCAACCAGCTCACCTCATGCTGTGTGGCCCAGTTCCTAACAGGCCATGGGCCAACCGATCTGTGCCCCAGGGTTTGGGGTCCCCTGGTTTAGCATACGCCACACAGTTAAGCAGCAAGTTTTTTCTTGAAGGGGGATCTGGATGCTGCCTCTCCATGTCTACCACATAGACTCAGGCTGATGATGCTCTCTAGGGGCTCACAATAGAAAATATTTTCTGGAGAGAAATATTTCTTTAATTTTTGCCTTTTCAATTAAGTTCAGCAAGGTATGAGTTCAAAATAATAAATTATCAAATGTAAGCAAATAAGCTAGCAAAACAATCAGAAGAAAAGATAAAACATTTAGGCACCACATAAGACATCATACTGAATATAAAATGTTAGTTTAGATGAATTTTAAAAGTAAAGATATATTGAAAATATGATCAAGAAACAAAAGGCTAACAAATGGACTAGGTAACTTTCCATAATTCTATGCAACCAAAATTGAAATTCTAGTAGAAATTGGTAATTTTCTAGGGAAAAAAGAGTTAGCAAAATTCCAAAACAAGGTAAAAAACTCCAAGTAAATAATTTTTCATAAAAGAATTAGAAACATTACAAAATAACTCTCAGGTTAAAAAGTACCAGGCCCATATAGCTTCATGAGGGAATTTTATGAGATTTTTAAGATCAAATAATGATAAAGCTGTTTAAATTATTTTAAATCCGAGAAGAAGGAATTATGGATACTTCCTTTAAAGATACACAGACATATACACACACACACACACACACACACACACACACACACTCACACCACATGCAAATGTGCAGATACCTCAGCCCTAAAGCCAGAATCTTTATATAATGGAAACGCTAGAGGTTTTCCTAGTAAAATTTGAAATAAGACCAGGATCTATTATTTTCAATACAATTTAACTTTGGATTGGAAACACTAATTCACGTAATCAAATTAGAGATAATGAAAACATGAACTTAGAGAGGAGGAAGAAAAAACATCTCTATTTCTAGATTGTATAGTTAAATATCTGGAAAATCCAAAAGAATCCATTGGAAAAACTACTAAAAACTATAAAAGAATTTAATACAGTAGCAAAATGTAAACATAAAAATCCATAGCCTTTATGTGTACAAACAAAATTTAGTTAGAAGAAATGATAGAAAAACTGGACACATTTACAACTTTGCAAAAAATAAAATACCTAAACATCACCTTAAAGTCAGAAGTGCAAAATTTGCGTGAGTAAAACTATAAAGCATTCCTGGAAAAAAACACAAAAGTAGATCTCGGTGAACAGAAATACACATCAGGTTCTTACCTTAGAATATTCAACATCATAAAGATGTTAATTCTCACTGGGGAAATTTATAAACTTAAAATAATCCTAATAAAATACCATATTTGTCTTAAGCTATAAGTTGATTAGTTAGCTTATTCATAAAAATAGATAAAAAGTAAAACTTTATGAAAGAAAATCAGTGAGAGGAAGGATGACAAGACCAAATTTTAAAATATGCTATGAAGTCTCTATAAATAAAATAGTGTGGGATTAGTCCACAAACAGACAGACCAATGACCCAATATAGTATATCTGATTATAGACCAAAATATATATGAAATCTCAGTATATGATAAAGGCATCATCTGAAATGGGTGGGGAAGGGACTTTAATAAAGTGTGAGACAATAACTAAATGGAAAAGATAAAATTGAATCCATTCTTCACACTACACACAAGGATAAATTGCAAAAGGATCAGATATCTAAATTTGAATAACAGTTCTAATGCATGTGTATAAAATATGTGTATATATCTTGGAGGTTTTGTTTGTTTCTTTTTGCTCTTTTTTCTCTAAACTTCTTGCTTCATTTCATTCATTTGATCTTCAATCACTGATAGCCTTTCTTCAATTTGATCAAATCAGCTACTGAAGCTTGTACATGCATCATGTAGTTCTCAGCTCCATTAGGTCATTTAAGGACTTCTCTGCACTGTTTATTCTAGTTAGCCATTCATCTACTCTTTTTTCAAGGTTTTTAGCTTCTCTGTGATGGATTCTAACATCCTCCTTTAGCTCGGAGAAGTTTGTTATTACCGATCATCTGAAGCCTTCTTCTCTCGACTCGTCAAAGTCATTCTCTGTCCAGCTTTGTTCCGTTGCTGGCGAGAAGCTCCGTTCCTTTGGAGGAGAAGAGGCACTCTGATTTTTAGAACTTTCAGCTTTTCTGCTGTGGTTTCTCCCCATCTTTGTGGTTTTATCTACCTTTGGTCTTTGATGATGGTGACGTACAGATGGGGTTTTGGTGTGGATGTCCTTTCTGTTTGTTAATTTTCCTTCTAACAGTCAGGACCTTCAGCTGCAGGTATGTTGGAGTTTGCTGGAGGTCCTCTCCAGACCCTGTTTGCCTGGGTATCACCAGCGGAGGCTGCAGAACTGCAAATGTTGCTGCCTAATCCTTCCTCTAGAAGCTTCGTCTCAGAGAGGCACCTAGCCTTATGAGGAGTCAGTTGCCTCCCTACTGGGAGGTGCCTCCTTGTTATGCTACTCGGAGGTCAGGGACCCACTTGAGGAGGCAGTCTGTCCGTTCTCAGATCTCAAACTCCGTGCTGGTGAACATGTATGTTTACTGCAGCACTATTGACAATAGCAAAGACTTGGAACCAACTCAAATGTCCATCAATGATAGAATGGATTAAGAAAATGTGGCACATATACACCATGGAATACTATGCAGCTATTAAAAAGGATGAGTTCATGTCCTTTGTAGGGACACGGATGAAGCCGGAAACCATCATTCTAAGCAAACTATTGCAAGGACAGAAAACCAAACACTGCATCTTCTCACTCATAGGTGGGAATTGAACAGTAAGAACACATGGACACTGGGTGGGGAACATCCCACACTAGGGCCTGCCAGGGGGTGTGGGGAGTGGGGAGGGATAGCATTAGGAGATATACCTAATGTAAATGAAATGACGAGTTAATGGGTGCAGCACACCAACATGGCACATGTATACATATGTAACAAATCTGCACGTTGTGCACATGTACCCTAGAACTTAAAGTAAAATAAATATATGTATATATATGTGTATATATGTATATACACATATATAAAATAAATATATGTATGTATGTGTACATATATATATGTATATATTTCCAGATTTCACTGACAACCGCTTTGGTAAGTGAATTGGTCAGGCAAATGAACCACTAGAGCAATGAAATTCACCACCTTTTTGTGATGTTTGATTATGTGATAGAGTACATAAAGTGTTACTAATTAACAGTTTTAAAAAATGAACACTCAAAAAATGAATGGTGAGGTGAGAAGAAGGATGAAAACTTGTCATTGTGCTTACTTGACAGACTAGATACGTGGGATGCTTTCCAAAAGCTGGTCATAGGACACTGGAAATCAATATTTTAATAATGTAATAAATTAGCATTTTACCTAAGAGAATACTTTCAAGCATATTAGATACTATTACTTACATACAAACATAGTTCTGGTACTCTGTACAAATGACAGTCTACACAAATAACTGCAGTAAATTGAAATTGCAAATAATTGCCAACTATTAGTTAGTGAAAATATGAAAGGAGCTCTCTTTTAAATATTTAGAGGCAAATATCATTACATATTGAAAACATATTCTACAATTAAGATTCTATTATTTCAGAATGAACTTCTCCTTTTCTTTTGCTTTTTCATCTCAGAAAGTCAATTCCTGTAACTGGTATTTTACAAATTCTACTACTGCTGAAAACAAATCACAGGTTTTAATAATCACTTTCCTATAACTTAAACCCTCAAATTAATCCAAAAGTTAGAAGCAGTGATTGGCCACAGTGCTCCAAAGGAGATTTTAGGAGCTTAAAAAATACAAATAGAATCCTGCTATGATCTCAACCAAATAAGACCCATTGAAGCCACTGCACGCAAAGAGGTGAAAAAGGATAAGGCCACTTTTTCCCACAGGTTGTCCAGTAATTCGATCTAGATAAAATGCAGAGTGCACTCCTCTGTGTCAACAGAAATACATAGCAAGCAACCATTGGTTTGTTTATTGAGTTTTTTTTAATGCACATCACATAGTTTTATTTTTTTTCAATTTTTTTATTTCCATAGGTTATTGGGGAACGGATGGTGTTTGGTTACATGAGTAAGTTCTTTAGTGGTAATTTGTGAAATTTTGGTGCACCTATCACCCAAGCAGTATACACTGCACTCAATTTATAGTCTTGTATTTCTCACCCGCTTTCCATCCTTTCCCTCTGAGTCCTCAAAGTCCATTGTGTTATTCTCAGGCCTTTGCATCCTCATAGCTTAGCTCCCACTTACAAATGAGAACATACAATGTTTGGTTTTCCATTCCTGAGTTACTTTACTTAGAATAACAGTCTCCAGTCTCATCCAGGTTGCTGCAAATGCCATTAATTCATTCCTCTTTATGACTGAGTAGAATTCCATTGTATATATATATGTCACCATTTCTTTATCCACTTGTTGATTGATGGGAATTTGGGTTGGTTCCACATTTTTGCAATTGTGAATTGTGGTGCTATAAACATGTGTGTGCAAGTATCTTTTTTGCATAATGGCTTCTTTTCCTCTGGGTAGATACCCAGTAGTGGGACTGCTGGAGCAAATGGGAGTTCTACTTTTAGCTCTTTAAGGAATCTCCACACTATTTTCCACAGTGGTTGTACTAATTTACATTTCCACCAGCAGTGTAGAAGTGTTCCTTGTTCATCACATCCATGCCAACATCTATTATTTTTTTATTTTTTGATTATGGCCACTCTTGCAGGAATAAGATGGTATCACATTGTGGTTTTGATTTGCATTTCCCTAATCCTTAGTGATGTTGAGCATTTTTTCATTTGTTTGTTAGCCATTTGTATATCTTCTTTTGAGAATTGTCTATTCACGTCCTTAGCCCACTTTTTGATGGGACTGTTTGTTTGTTTTTTTCCTTGGTATATGTTTGAGTTTGTTGTAGATTCTGGATACTAGTACTTTATCAGATGTATATATTGTGAAGATTTTCTCCTACTCTGTGGGTTGTCTGTTTATTCTACTGGCTCTTCCTTTTGCTGTGCAAAACCTCTTTAGTTTAAGTCCCAGCTCTTTCCACACTCCCATCAAAAGATTCATGTTTAAATGTTTCAATGCTCATCTTGTCATTACTAGTCATGCCTTCATGTTAAAATCAAATTTTTTACTCTCATATAAGCCTGCCATTGTCTCCCTACTTGTAACTGTAATTAACATTAGAATTGCTGGATATTAGAGATTATAGATGATTCACACACTAGAGGAAAATTCTTCGGCATTTCTACTTTTTTAAAATAAATATTCCTTGTTATATCTTTCTGAATTTTATAAAATCTATTGTCCTTGCTTTGAGCTTTCTTTTTACAGGTGGAAAACCTCTTTAAAACTGTGTGCAGTAAACTCTTAAGAGTAGATGAAGAAGAGTGAGCTTGAATAAAGCATAGAAAATCATGACTAACCAATCCAATAGCAGATGTTTCTATTATTAAATAGAGATATTTAAAAATGTATTAGAAACTTGTGAAATAGAAGGGCATTTAAGGCACTTAGTCTCAATCTTCCTTCTACATCCTTACACCTCTATAAATTCCACCTTCTTTAACAAACCCAGGCTTTTAGGTTTGAAGCCCGCTAAGCAGTCACTCACCTACTGAAGTTGAACATTTATATAAATAAAACAGGGAAAATCTGCAGATCATTTTGCTTATTTCCACAGACAACAGATGAGGCTAAAGTAAGGACAGTCAAAGTTACCTCCATTCTTTCTTACACGCGCAACTTTCTGTATTGATCAGGAGGACACATTTCAGATTATTCATTCTTATTTTTATTAGCTTTGTGACTTATAGTTTCATTTGCATTTTAATCCACTTTCAATTCAACAAGTGCATTTTTGGATATGTAATTCTAACTCAGCACCATGCTAGGCTCTGTGGGGTAACGGAAGTAAAGATAAGATTTTATATTCTTATAAGTAAAAAAAAAAATCTGGAAATAGGAAGAATGTTGCTTAGCTTAAAAATGCATCATTTTGAATGACATAGGACAGAAGTATTATACTTAGAAACAAAAGGTAGGCAAAGAACATGACTGCAAGGCTAGGTTTTGGTGAATACCTCTGAATGCAGAAATACAGTCTACTGCTTTTCTTATCAGTCAGTATCCAATGAGGAAAACATAAATCATTCTAGGTATTTCTAACAATGGGATTTAACATAGGGAATTGGTAACAAATGTGTTACAAAGGTTGACTGAGCAAAAGGGAGGATATTACCCCAAGATCAGGAAGCTGCTACAACTGCTGGGACAGAGCTATGAGACTAGATTCATCACTGACTCTGCTGGGGATTCAGCCATTGCAGCTAAGAAGAAGCTGCCCTTGATCCCTTTACTGGAGACCCCTGTGCTAACTCTATGATATCCTCAGCTCTCACTGAGGATGCTGGAGCCAAGGCTACCACTGAGAAACCTGAAGTTGCCTGTCACAGCCAGAAGCAGAAGTGTCTCCCTTCCTCCTGCCTTCTAATTTTGCTTCGGTACCTCCCACGGGTGGCACCTATCTAAAAGCCAATAGTCAAGACATTCTAGGAAAGTGGTTTCAATCTTTCTGGAAACAAAGACAGCATGGAACATGTTGTGTTTGAGTGCTAGTGGACAGTACCTGGCATATGTATAGATTTTAAGAAGAAAATAATGAGGTAACAAAGACAGCATGGAACATGCTGTGTTTGAGTGCTAGCAGACAGTACCTGGTGTATGTACAGATTTTAAGAAGAAAATAATGAGGTAAAAGTAATGTCATCAAAACAGGCTTGTATCTTAATAGTTCTGGGTTAATACAAGTAAAAAATACTCAATAGAAGAACTCTACATCATTTCAAGATAAAAAATTCTTAAAGAATGATACATAATAAAACAGGCAGTTAACTCCAACTAGCTTTTAAACTCTTTACTAGAAAAATTCATGTGGTTTGCAATTGAGCTAATCTTCAGAGTTGAAGGAATTTTCTAATGTGGAAATTTACTTCTTAGTGAAACAAGAAGATGAAATAAATCATTTATTCATCCATTCAGCAGTTTGATAAGGGATAGGCTATAGGCAATGTTCTAACTTCTGTGGATAATGCCTGAGGACATCATGGCCTCATCTGCAACTGTGATATAACAGATATACTGTATATGCAAAATACAATGGAGCATAAAGATGAAGTGAGGGAGAACATTAGAGGGCAGAAGAAATAGCATGTGCAAAGCCACAGATTTACAAAAAAAAAATGAGGAGTTTGGGAAATACTATTTTCTTTCAGTGTGAAAGGCTCTGGAGTGACTGGTATTTCTCTCTTTCTCTTTTGTTTTTACACAATGATCTTTAGCTTTTAATGCAAATAGTAGGAAAAGATAATTATTTTCAATATCATTTCTGTATTTTAATTGTATATATTTATGTATTTACAGTATACAATGTGATGTTTTGATATATGTACACTGTGAAATAATTAAATCAAGCTATTTAATATATCACCTCCTTATCATTTTCTGTGTATTGAGAACATGTAAGATCTCTCAGCAATTTTCATATATACATTATTATTAATTATAGTCTCCATGCCGTACAATAGATTCATAGGTCTCCAGAACTTATTGATTCTAACTGAAACTTTGTCCCCTTTGATAAACATCTCCCCATTTTCTGCCACACACTCCTCTTGACCCCAGCCTCTGGCAACCACCATTCTACTCTCTGTGGGAAATATTATTGAAAGGTTTTTCACAATATCCATTTCACCTTGTTACTTTCCTGCATCCAAAACCCCTCAATGGCTTCCCTTCACACCAAAGGAATCCCAAAGTCCCTACAAGGCCCCTGTGTGATCTGGCTCCTGGCTACCAGTTGGATCTCATCTCCTCCCATACTGGCTTTCTTGCTGTTCCAACTTTAAGGTTGCGACTCTTGCTGTTCCCTCTGCCCAGAACTCTCCACCCCCAGGTATCTGTCTGGCTTGCTTCTCTGCTTCAGCTGGGTTGTTTGCTCCTCAAATCTCACCCCATCAAAAAGGTCTTTCCTGATCACTGTAACTAACTGAGCTTCTCTCTTCTTACCTTGATTGCCTTTTCTTAATGGTATTTATCTATTTTTATATACTTATACATATATATTTTATATTTTATATACTTATATATTACATACCCATCCATTGATATTACACACCTATACATTGTCTCCTATCTTACACATACACACGAGGGGGCAAGCCCGTTGCTTTATTTGCTGCTGTAACTCAGCACCTAGAACAGCTCAATAATTACTTGCAAAATGAACCAATAAATAATCGAATGAACAGATGAATCAATGGGTAGGAGAAAAAGGTAAAGACTCAGATAGGGTTCCGTGGTGGGAAAACAGAATGCAATATTAGGATATCAGACTCTGGTATTTGAGGTCAGAGAAGTGCTAGGAGAGTGGGGGAGGAAAGGATACAAGGAGAAGGTAAAGAGGAGCCTTGATCACTTTTCCAGGTTCTGATTTGCCTGGAATTGGCCCTTTGGCAAATCATTTTGAGTTTTGGATCAAATAGGAAATGCTTTTGGTATACTTATGAGATTTTCAAGGAGGAAACTCTACATAGACTCACATCAAACTTGAGCCTAAAATTTTAAAAAAGAAGACATTTACTTCCAAATACTGTAGCAAGAATAAAATATGCTAAAGATAAAAATATCACAGAACTGTGGTTGAATGACTAACTGTGAAATCCCCTGCCTATCCTCCCTTCCCAATCACTGTCACCCATAATAACTGCAGGGAAGTCTCCTAGAGTTACATATAGTGAACAAGTGATCAGTTCCAAAGGAAAAAAGGTGGTGGAGAGGATAAAAATTAGAATGATGACATGGCAAGTAGCATTAACATCAGAAAAAGGAAAGAGCTGGGAATCCAAGTTAGCCTGGCCAGCACAAACAACAGCATAGCTCCAACAGCTGCTCCCTGGCATGTACTGAGGAGGCTTTTCTTCTCAAATAACTTCTCCTAGATGACCTCACTTCTCATCTGATACTCTCTCTCATTCCCTCCTTCTCCCTCCCTAACCTTGGAGGCTGAGCTTGTTTTCCTTGGTGCCTTGCCAAGAACAAGATATAAATTCCACATAAATGTGAAACACATCCCTGAAGTCCTCCTTGACAATGAACCTTCCTTTAAGAGTTTGGTTTCCTCGCTGCTTAGTTAACAGGACTTGCATATGTTTTATAAATTTATTCAAAGCATAAGACACTTGACAGAGGACATTAGAGAAATAAAATTAAAACACCATTAATGAATTTTACCATGTTCTGTATGGTTTTGTTCTACTACACTTTAAAGCTTTCGAGAGTGAAAAGAAAAGGGAAACAGAGTAAGAAAGCTTATTAAAATATATGCATAATAGGCCAGGCATGGTGGCTCATGCCTATAATCCCAGCTCTTTGAGAGACCAACATGGGAGGATCATTTGAGGTCAGGAGTTTGAGACCAGCCTAAGCAGCATAGCAAGACCTTGTCTCAAAATCAAGCAAACAAAAACTATGTGCATAATATAAAAACTTTTTCTGGTTCCAACCTAGTGAAAGTTCTCTTCAATTCTCTACCTTTTGTCAAATGAATTGGGACAAAAATGCTGAAGCATTACCCTTGTGGTAGAGTTGCCAGGTTTGGTAAATAAAAATACAGCAAATGAATATTCAAATTTAACTGGGCATTCTGGTTTGTTTGTTTGTTGGCAACTCTGTCCTGTAGGGCTCTTGCTTGTAGGACATCCTTAAGAACATGGCTCTAGACACAGCTCTGTAACCTTAGTAAATAATTTAATCTCATTAAGTCTCAGTTTCCTCATCTACAGAACGAGTTAATAATAAAGCCTACCTCATAGGATTGTTTTGAGAATTAAATGATTTAATTTATATAATGCTATACAAAGTGGTGTTTCACACATAGAAAGTATTCAATTACTTATTATTGCTAAAGAGATGGTGAATTGTTTAAATCAATGCATTTGATTGATTATTAGAAGATTATTTGCCAGTAAAATTTAACCAAATGTCCATGGTTTGGGTTTGTTTAGTATTTTTAACTTTAGGAATTGCTCTTGAAAGTAAAAACAGGCGCATATACAATTATTACTCAAATACTTAAAATATCTACACTTCAGTTCTACATTGGCTACAGAGGGATGTGTGGAAAAGGAAAAGGAATAAGAGAGAAGAACACAAACTTGATAAAAGAAAAGAAAAAGACAAGGGAATGTGTTTCACTTGACCTGTACACTTTTTATAAATGTTTATTTTCCAACACTTAAAACTGGGGGACTTCACATAGTTATATAGAATTCTGGTTTCTCTTGACAAATCAGATCTTTGTCCCCCACCACAACCCCCATCCCAACCCTTGGGTAGCAGTTGCTCTCTTTAGGTCTATTATGGGCATCCCAGTTTAGCTCATACTGTCCCCCAGACACAGAGGCCTAGTGCCACTCGCCATTAACCAATACACTTGCATTGTTGTTATTCTTATATTTGCTCAACTTCACTCATTCATTTTACCTGCCAAGTACAACAGTTGAGGCCCAGGTGTGGTTTAAGATTGCATTGACCTTTCAAATAATCTCTAACTGCAACCCTAAGCCGCTCAAATAAACATATAGTCTAACTAAAGAAATAATTAGTGCTTTCAGTGAGCTAAAGGGAGTTAAGACAACTCGTCTGGGCCAAGACTTCAAATGTTTATACTTAGATACCTCCTAAAAAATTTTGAAAACTTTGTGCTCCTTGCACATTTTTATGTTCAAATCTAAAATTTTGTATCATGTTTAAACAGTTGAAATGATATTATTTTTGGCAAAATGTCACAGTCTACCTTCCATCTTGAATTTCCTCCATATTCTGATTAAATTCTCTTTTATTTACATACTACAAAATTCTCTCTCTGTGGTGTGCAGCTCTGTAGCTTTTTCCATAGTCATGTATCCAGTACAAATTCCATCATCCCTACAGCAGAACAGTTCTATCATCCCTCATCTCCCTCAAGATGCCCCTTTGTACTAATGCTTGGTAATATTCAATATTCCTTCACAAAGTAGAGATACTTGAAGAGCAGTGTAGTACATAAATTAGATTATAGAATAAAATAAATTATAGCCTTACGGCAGGCAGTACCAATTGTCTTTCAATAACCATTTGCCCCTTCTTTCATAGTTTAGGACCCCCAATTTTTAGTGGGTCACTTGATCACTGAGATTAAAGTTTATACTTTTCAAGCTCCTTTGCATCTAGCTTTGGCCATTGTGGCTAAGCTCCGGACAACAAAGCAAAAGTGAAAATATTTAGCAACATACACAGACCTTATTTACAAGGTAGCTGCTAACTACCCTTTGCCCCTTTCTTCTTTGTCCCTATCTCTATTGCCCTAGCTGAAACTGGGACATGATGGTTAGCTCTCTAGCTACCATCTTGGGCCATTGAGACAAGAGCTACAGTACAGAGTTCATGTTCAAAAGGGTTTTCTGGAGCTGAACCACCATTTCAATCCTAGACTGTCTATCTGAATTGTTAGATGAAGGAAAAATAAGCATCTATCTCGTTTAAGCCACTATATTTTATTTTGTTATTTATTTGTCTATTAATCATAACAATCTAATGATAATTATTATACCAGTTGATGTTTTAAATAGTATTCCTTTGAATCATATGCCATTGTCATCTGGTAGGTCCAAAATGGGAAGTTATTGAAAATTCCTTGGAATTTAACTAATACATACTCATGAAAGGTGGACGGGAGATAATCCAGAATATATAAAGAAATAAATAAAAATTAATTTTTGGTCACATTACTAAAGATAAATGACCTTAACATTTGGCTATATTTATTAACATTTTTCTTTATGCCTAAAATGTGTCAAAATTAACTTTTTAGTATTATTGTCATCCTATCTAGGACATAGTATACAATTAGAGGAAAACCATTAGTTTTCCAGATCATGACCACTGTTTAGAATTTATCTATTTAATATCGTATTCCCAGAGGGTCAATTGAGATTGTCCTGTAACTTTAAGTTTGGCAGCAGATAATTGGCTTCAAGCTTTTGGATTATCATACATGTCTTTCTCCCATGAAAATATAACTTTGGCTCTTTTGGATATTAAGATGTATAAACTTATCTTTAAAAATAAACTGAAATAAAAATAAGCTATCTTTCATTATCCAAGCTTATTATAGGAGTTTGGTGATCCATATGTTGATTCTAAAGATACTTTTCAAAAGCCATATCCATACATAAATTTACACTGGCAGCATTTCTTTCTTCCTGTGTAGTGCTTTAAAATTCAAATGCAAAGAGACCATCCCTAAATTATCTTGCCTTGTGAGTGACATCCTCCATTAAGGCCTAAATTTACCTCCAGCCCACATAGATCCAGTGTTCATAGAGTTTGCTGCTATGAATTTTAATAGCTGGAATAAAGAATAGTGAAAAAGAGGTTTAAGAAATTACTTGTGCTGAAAAAAACTCAGCCTCACATTAGTTTAGATATCCTTTATGAACATCTAGCTTCGAAGAGGGAGATTTACAGAGGAACTCATTTTGACTTGGGCTTAGGGAATACAAGGCATGAGTCATATACCTATAGCAAGTGGCCTGTGTTTTGTCACCTGAGATCAGGCATGGCATTGCGGAAAACTTTCCTGTGGCACCTCCCATATAATTAAGCTGGAGTTAAAAGGAGTAAGGTGAAACAAGATTTCTGTGGCATGTTCCTATATAAGGAAATTTCAAAATGTATTATAATAACATCTGTGGAAATAAGAAATACATGTCTGGTAAAAAAAAATTAACTGAAATTTCTACACGTTAAATGAGAGAATGTTGTACAAAAAAATGATAAGGATGGGTCTCCATCTTCATTGAAAACATAACAGAAGGACATAGGCCTTGTCTGTAACATGAGAGTGGTGAGTTATATTTCAGAAATTTCCTAACAGGGAGGAGGCAGTGGACAGGGTTAACAAGTGAAGGTATTGGGGTTCTATTAGTGAAAGCATTTTGGAATCTATATTCACCCACAGAAAAGTAGTTTTTGTTTTTGTTATATTTTGTTTTTTAGAGTGAAAAGTAGGAAAATATGCTTGGTTACTAGCCCAGTGGCTATTTGCAATGTTCCTTCCAGGAACCACCTTATTTCCCAATTAAGAGGCAGGTGAGAAGATTCACCTCCAACAATTGTGGGAAAAACAAGGCTCACTGTAGAAATAGAAAGCTGTGCAGACACCGTGGGTGAATGTTATTAGACAGAAACCTGAAAGGAGAAGAGAAAGGTTGTGAGATGATAGGCAGTGGACAGAAGAGAGACAGACACTTGAAGTAAGAGTTTGGAGGGAAATGGGAGGACTGGATCTTGGTGCCCCACTTCTCCAGGATGAGACTTGAAAGAGAGGAGAGGCAGAATCTGCAGGACTGTCTAGGTCTGGGCATGTTTAGACAAAGTTTGCTGGTAGCTCAGCTCACCTCCAAGTTCCCTCTCTCATTCTGGCTGCTATGCGCTGCTTCCTGGTCTGCCAGGTCCCAACCCCCCAGCACGCTTGCATACCTACTTAAGTCTCTCTCTCATCTAAATCCCTCAAAACTCACAAATTACGGGAGGTCTACATTCATATTGGTCTTTTTTTGGTTGGCTTTCTCACATATGCTCACGAAAGTAAGTTCTATCATTATGTGTTCATTTTTAAACTCCTGACAATTTTTTTATTTCTTCCTTTCTCTGTCATCCTCTCCCATTGTCACTACATTGTATTCCCATTTCCTAGACCTTCTGAAAAGGGTGCAATAATGCACACAAACAACTTGAACAGGTTGTTCAAGTAACTCTAGATATTCCAGGATTCTACACCCAGAGATTTTAATTCAGTAGATCTAAAAAATGGCTTGACTCTACATTTTTTAAAGTTCTTTTGGTGATTCTAATGGACTCCTACTTGGGAACAACTAGTTCAATTGATAATTTCAAAGGGAAGTTATAACTCATCCTAACACACATATCAAAATGAAAAACAGGAAGTCCTACCCATACCAATCAGGAAAGAGAAAAAAATAAAGGGAATCCAAATTGAAAAAGAGGAAGTCAAACTATCTCTGTTTGCTGATAATATGATCTTATACTTTTCTTTTTCTTTTTTTCCCTGTCTTTATCTCCTTTCTTCTTTCCTTCTCTCCTGCCTCCTCTGACTATACTACGGATTTACAAACTGAAGTGTCTACAAAAGTTAGGCCAATGTTGACTCCAGAACTTTTATACAAGAGGAGCTAAAAGCCAGCAACAGTAAAAGGAAAGACAGCAAAGTCAGCAATCTTCAAACTGAAGAATGCATGGCCCTGGGGTACAGTGGGCATGGGAAGACTTTCAAGAAATGCAAGGATACTAATAGTTTTAAAAGAATCAGTTTTCCATACTCTCAACATTCTTTTCTAGCATCAAGGAGATTCTGTAATCCATCTCCCTTTTCACAATATCATTCTCCTAATAAAAGTCATACCTTTAGCAATTAGGAATTTCACCATAGTACATTTCTCCAGGGGAGTAACAACTTCCAAGGTAAATAGTTAAGGAGAAATTACAAATACTGCTATTGGGAGACCTTTCTTACTGAGTAATAACAGCAATTTAACCCCATTTAATTAAAACTGCCTGCCTTCAGTTTTGTATCAATTTGAGGTAAGAATGAAGAATTTAGTTTATTTTGGAGCTTCTTAGGATGGCCAAAAGTCAGATGTATTGTAGACCCATGGCCAAAAGAAGTGGTGATTTTACCTTTATAATTTTGAACCCTTAATCCTTAAACTATTAGCAAAGAAGTAATTGCTCAGGAAGGGGTAAGCAAAGCAAGTAGGTAATGCAAAAAATATATAAAGACTGAAATGGATTTTTTTTACTTAAATGTGAGCATTTTATTTTCCATTTTTCTCAGCATTCATTATCAGAAGGAGTAAATATCTGGAATGAAAAGCACCTCCAAACAACCAAAGAACAAGAAGTACCACAACATTCTAACTAGAATAAATAAAACCTGCAGATGCAAATTTAATGTGAAATCATTTACATTTTCTATAATTGAAGCACATAAAAAGGTAATACAACTAACATGTTATCCAAAATATATAATGAAATATATATTTTATATGATGTGTATATAATGAAGGCTTATTCCAACTATATTCATTCTTATTTCATCTTTTTTTTTTTTTTGAGATGGAGTTTCACTCTTGTCACCCAGGCTGGAGTGCAATGGCATGCGATCTCTGCTCACTGCAACCTCTGCCTCCTCAGTTCAAGTGATTCTCCTGCCTCAGTCTCCTGAGTAGCTGGGATTGTGGGCATGAGCCACCACACCCAGCTAATTTTTTTTTTTTTTTGAGATGGAGTCTTGCTCTGTTGCTCAGGTGGAGTGCAGTGGCATGATCTCAGCTCACTGCAAGCTCCACCTCCTGGGTTCACACCATTCTCCTGCCTCAGCCTCCTGAGTAGCTGGGACTACAGGCACCCGCCACTGCACCTGACTAATTTTTTTTGTATTTTTTGTAGAGACAGGGTTTCTCCATGTTGGCCAGGCTGGTCTAGGACTCCTGACCTCAGGCTGTCTGACCACCTCAGCCTCCCAAAGTGCTCTTTGTTTTGACCAATTTCTCCCATTTGGAATGAGTATATTTACCCAATTCCTGCACCCCATTGTAAGTCCAAAATGATCTCCTTCGACTCTGTGTCTCACATCCAGGGCATGCTGATGCAAGAGGTGGGCTCCCAAAGCCATGAAAAACTTTGCCTCTGTGGCTTTGCAGGGTACAGCCCCACTCTGGCTGCTTACACAGCTGACACTGAGTGCCAGCAACTTTTCCAGGAACATGGTACAAGCTGTCAGTGGATCTATCATGCTGGGGTCTGGAGGACGATGACCCTCTTCTCACAGCTCCACTAGGCAGTGCCCCAGTAGGGACTCTGTGTGAATACTCTGACCCCACATTTCCTTTCAGCATGGCCTTAGCAGTGGGCCTCCATGAGGGCTCCATCCCTGCAGTAAACTTCTGCCTGGACATCCAAGCCTTTCCATACATCCTTTGATACCTAGGTGGAGGATCCCAAACCTCAATTCTTGTCTTCTCTGAACCCACAGAACCAAAATCATGTGGACACTGCCAGAGCTTGGGGCTTGTACTGTCTAAAGCAGTGACCTAAGCTGTATCTTGGCCCCTTTTAGCCATGGCTAGAGTGCTGGGATACAGGACACACAGCAGGGGACCCTGACCTGGGGACCACTGGACCCTGCCCTGGAAACCACTTTTCGCTCCCAGGCTTTCAGGCCTGTGATGGGAGGGCCTGCTGCCCTGGAGGCATTTTCCCCATTGCCTTGGTGATTAGCATTTGGCTCCATGTTATTTATGCAAATTTCTGCACCTGGCTTGAATTTCTCCCCAGAAAATGGGGTTTCTTTTCTATTGCATCATCAGGCTGCAAATTTTTCTAATTTTTATGCTCTGTCAACTCTTGAATGCTTTGCTGCTTAGACATTTCTTCTGCCAGATATCCTAAATCAACTCTCTCAAGTTTAAAGTTCCACAGATCTCCAGGGCAGGGGCAAAACACCAACAGTCTCTTTGATAAAGCATAATAAAGTGAACTTTATGCCAGTTTCCAACAAGTTCCTCATCTCCAAGACCACCTCAGCCTGAACTTCATTCTCCATATCACTATCAGCATTTTGGTCAAAGCCATTCAACAAGTCTCTAGGAAGTTGCAAACTTTCCCACATCTTCCTGTCTTATGAGCCCTCCAAGTCTCTAGGAAGTTCCAAACTTTCTCATGTCTTCCTATCTTCTTCTAAGCCCTCCAAACTGTTCCAACCTCCTCTGCCTGTTACCCAGTTCCAAAGTTGCTTCCACATTTTTGGGTATACTTATAGCAGCACCCAACTCTGCCAGTACCAATTTACCTTATTAGTTTGTTCTCATGCTGCTAATAAAGAATACCTGAGACTGGGTAATTTATAAAGGAAAGAGGTTTAATTGACTGACAGTTCCACATTACTGGGGAGGCCTCAGGAAACCTACAGCCATGGCAGAAGGAACTTTTTTTATAGGGCAGCAATGAGTCCCGAGCAAAGGGGGAAGCCCCTTACAAAACTGTCAGCTCTTGTGAGAACTTACTCACTATCACAAGAACAGCACAGGGGAAATGCCCCCCAAGATTCAATTATCTACACCTGGTCCCGCCCTTCACACGTGGAGATTATTATAATACAATTCAACGTGAGATTTGGGTCAGGGTACACAGCCAAACCATATCATGGAGTTAGTTTTGACTTTTCATACACAATTCTTTTTTAATCATTCCCAAAAGCTGAGCATCACAGTCTAATATAAGCATGGACACTTATTTACTCAAGGAATACAATGACTTTTAGCATGCTCTTTACCTCATAAATAAATTACAGTTTCAGCTGCTCATACATTACTAAAAATTAAGTAATGAATAAGAACATAAATTTTTTGTTCTTTTAACCTTCCAAAGACACAAATCACAGTTACCTTAGTATTAATTATGTTAGTTCCTAAATCATTTTAATCTTGAATTGACTATTTGCAGTAATCTTTTATGAGATATAATAATTTATCTTGGGCATTTTATTACATTTTAAAAAGTTATATTAACAGGTTTATGAAAATTGGAAAAGGAAGCCAGACGTTTCTGATAGAAATGAAGTCTAGTTTGGTGGACTGTGTTGACTGAGAGAACTGGCTTTGATAATTACATTATATGGTAGGCATTTTGCATAAATTTGTATTAGTTCAGGTCTTCCATGAAGCATGTGCCAAGACATGGTTAGATGCACAAGTGACTAATTGGGGGAAAATCCTACAGACAATAAAGGGGAAGGAGCAAGATATGTCAGCACAGCCTGCAGACCACAATGTAGGTCTGACATATGTGAAAGATGAGTGGTAAAGAATTATAGGATAGAAAGAGTCTCAGGCAGCAGTGTAATTCTGTGAAAGTTTTGGCTAGGGCAAAGGAAACCCCTGAGCTAACGTTTCCTCTTAGAGGAATCCCATACCTTCAGGAACAAGCCAGCATTATTAAACCCATCACTGGTTGGGAGCAACTCAAGGGAAGTAAAGCCTCTATGCAAACCCAGTGGTGGATCCAAAGAGTACCTGCTGTGACTATCAGTCTAGTCTGCTTCCAACACCAAGAGATCTGAGAGGCGTGTTCCACAGCTGTGGAAAACTGAATGAGTTAAATCCGTAATCTTATAGTTTTATTTTTTCAGAAAAAAATGTATTTAAAATACGTGCTAAGATAAAAGCATTCTTAACCAAAATATTGTATTGGCAAAGCTCTTCTTAAATGAATAACATTTTAATTTTCACAGACTATTCTAGGTATATTGGATTAAAAAGGTGTCTCCAAGTGAAAAACTAATAGTTGCAATTAACAGTCATTTGATAAGTCTTATTAATTATCAGGATTAGGAAAATAAATTATTATAATGACTGAGTAATGAATCCTGTTGTGAGTCAGGTAGCTTTCCATTCTTTGCCTTAAAAAAAATAAAAGAAGAACCTAATTGAGTCGTCAGCTGATGTTTAAATTGAAATAATTTTTGGAGACTAGAACACTATATGATTTTGGGATACAATTCAAGCATTTAAGGAATTAAGTGACATAGCCAAAAACTTGAAATTCCAGTTTATGTGAATGTTTTGTTGCAGAGAAATTTGATATATAATAAAAGACTTTCAAGTATAAATTCACAGAATTTTATCTGTGAATAAAGTAGAATTGAGAAAGTACATCATGTACACATCATACTACTGAAAAGGTATTCAGTTAAGCCGATGATGAAGAATATCAAATCACTATTATATCAGTTTTGACTTGGAGATTTAGAGAACTGGAAGGAGCATTAATCTCACTCTTGCAAAAGGAAAAATCTAAAACAAAAATGTGAAATTAACAAGTTTCCTTTAACCAATCAGACAACCAAGGGCACAAGGCAAAGAACTAACCTAAAATCTTGGAATGAGACAGGTGCCTGAAGGGAGAAGCATTTGCTTATCTAGAACAGGTGCTGGAAGATACCACAGGGGCCAGGTGTGGTGGCTCACGCCTGTAATCCCAGCACTTTGGGAGGCCCAGGTGGGTGGATCTCGAGATCAGGAGATCAAGACCATCCTGGCTAACACAGTGAAACCCTATCTCTACTAAAAATACAAAAGAATTAGGCAGGCGTGGTGGTGGGCACCTGTATTCCCAGCTACTCAGGAGGCTGAGGCAGGAGAATGGCGTGAACCTGGGAGGTGGAGCTTGCAGTGAGCCGAGATCTTGCCACCCAAAAAGTCAGCCTGGGTGACAGAGCTAGACTTCGTCTCAAAAAAAAAAAAAAAAAAGATACCACAGGGCCAGCTAAAAATTTTTAATGAATTACAAAAAGGATGAGTGTAGCCTAGTATAACAATGTGAAGTTCCTGAGGGCCACAGATATATGAGGCTTCCTAATCTCTTGCAGCCTTTTCTCCATAAACCCAACAGACACAGAAATGACTGACACAAATCCAGAAAAATCTCCCCAGGGGTGCTGTTTGGGTTGCTGTTTGGCCACTGCTGAAATGCCACCCAGACTTATCTCCCTGGTGTCCCCATAATCTATAGGGAAAAGAAAAGCAACAATAAAAACAAAAATGTCACCTTAGAACATGTAGGAAAACCCATTGTAGCTGGAGGAATGGAACATGGAGGAGATAGTTCCACCTTTGTGGTACAGACAGGAATACCTGACAGACCCAGCATGACTGCTGGGGGAGGGGCAGGAATACTTTGGAAAGCCATATTCCTGAAAACAAAAGCCACAGTCACTAACAGAAATTGATGCTTAATCAGAACACACCCTTCTCATTTCCCACCACCAGGTTAACAAGTGTTAACCTGCCCTCAGTTTTCTGATTGCTTATAGGAAACTTGTTCATTTGACCTTATTTTTTTTTTTAAGATTTTTCTTGTTACAGTTGCATACAGCTAGGATAACTGTAAGAGATATACTATATCACAGGTGCAAAGAAAAGAGAAGATCCAAAGCCAAAGAGGGGCAGATATTGAGAAAATGGCCTCGAAGCTATTAACCACTAGAGGAACTTGACGCATATGGTACACCAAGGGTAACCATAACAACAGACCCCAAACACAGCCCAACTCCCAATTAGATTAACAAAACTCAACAAACCAAAGGTCTAGCAGAAGGAAAGACACCCTTATTTCTGTTGTTTTTTTTTGTTTGTTTTGTTTTGTTTTTGAGATAGAGTCTTGCTCTGTCACCCAGGCTGGAGTGCAGTGGCATGATCTCGGCTCACTGCAAGCTCCACCTGGGTTCATGCCATTCTCCTGCCTCAGCCTCCCGAGTAGCTGGGACTACAGGCACCTGCCACCACGCCTGGCTAATTTTTTGTATTTTTAGTAGAGACGGGGTTTCACCGTGTTAGCCAGGATGGTCTCGATCTCCTGACCTCATGATCCGCCCACCTCAGCCTCCCAAAGTGCTGGGATTACAGGCATGAGCCACCACACCTGGCCAAGACACCCTTATTTCTAAGTGTGATAATATTTACTATTTGCCTCAGTATTTATACTAAACAAGATGTCCAGCTTTCAACAAAATATTATGAGGCAAATGAAAAGTCAAACAAAACACACCCTCAAAAGAAGAGGCAATAATTGTAATCAGAATAAGACACAGATGTTGGAACTATCAGACAAGGAATTTAAAATAGCTATGATTCATCTATTAAAGGCACTAATTAAAAGGTAGACAATATGCAAGATCAGATATATAATTTCAGAAGGGAAATCAAAACTTTAAGAAAGAATCAAATGGAAATGCTGGAAATCAAAAACACAGTAACAGAGATAAAGAATGCCTTCAACCAGGCATGGTGGCTCATACCTGTAATCCCAACACTTTGAGAGGCTGAGGCAGATGGATTGCTTGAGCTCGAGTGTGGGACCAGCCTAGGCAACACGGCTAATTCTGAGCTCAGACAGCCTATGCCTCTCCCAACCTGATGTTCTTTCTCTACCCGTCCTGGTAGCTGAAGACAAAGGACATAATCTCCTGGGAGCTCTCTGGCCCTTCCCACTACCTGAGAAACTTGAATACTTATCCAAAGGCAACCCTAGGGCAAGCTTTTATCCTTCCTATACAACTGCGGCTGATGTGCTCTTGAAGGTGACCCCTCCCGGCTGGAGGCCAACCAACACAAAACCAGCACACTAAACAAAAATACAACCGAGGACCCTCACAGATTCCACTTCACTCCCCTGTTACTTTCACCAGATCAGGTGCTGATATCCACAGCTGAGAGACCTGAAGATGGTTCACATCACAGGACTCTTTGCAGACATGCCCCAGTACCAGCCCAGAGCCCAGCAGCTCAGGTGGGTGGCTAGATCCAGAAGAGAAATAACAATCACTGCAGTTTGGCTTTCAAGAACCCCCATCCCTAGGGAAAGGTGGAGAATACCACATCAACAGAGCACCCTATGGGACAAAAGAATCTGAACAGCAGCCCTCAAATCCCAGATCTTCCTTCTGACATAGTGTACCCAAATGAGAAGGAAGCAGAAAAACAATTCTGATAATATGACAAAACAAGGTTCTTTAACACCCCCAAAAGATCACACTAGCTCACCAGCAATGGATCAAAACCAAGACAAAATCTCTGATTTGCCAGAAAAACAATTCAGAAGATTGATTATTAAGCTAATCAAGGAGGCACCAGAGAAAGGTGAAACCCAACTCAAAGAAATTTTTTTAAAAATGGTACAGGATATAAATGGAAGAGTCTCCGGTGAACTAGACAGCATAAATAAAAGGCAATCAACAATTCTGGAAATGAAGGACACAGAGCAATGCAGAAATGCACTGGAAAGTCTCAGAAATGAAATCAAACAAGTAGAAGAAAGAACTTCAGAGCTCTAATACAAGGCTTTCAAATTAAACCAATCCAACAAAGACCAAGAAGAATAAAAAATGAACAAAAATAATGGCAAGAATTTTCCAAAATGAATGACAGATATCAAACCACAAATCCAAGAATCTCAAAAAATACAAAATTTTTAAAACAAAATAAAAAATACTTAAGTGTGTGTGTATATAAATATATATATATTTGTGTGTGTATATATAAATATACACACACACTCAGTTTAGTACTTGATATATATATGTAATATGTTATAGTATATTATGTATATATATAAGCATTCATATGTGTATGTATGTATACACATATATACAGACATACACACACACACACACACACATACACACGCACAAATATATAGTGCTCGGGCTACTGTAAAAAAATACCATAGATTAGGTGGCTCAAATAACAGAAATTTATTTTCTCACAGCTCACAGTTCTAGAGACTGAGAACTTTAAGGTCAAGATGCCAGCTAATTAATTCCTGGTGAGGGTTATCTTCCCAGCTTTTAGACAGCCACCTTCTCCATGTGTTTTTACATGGTGAAGAGAAAAAGCTCTTGTGTCTCTTCCTCTTCTTATAAGGGCATCAGCACTATTATATTAGGGCTCCAGGCTTATTACCTCATTTAACCTTAACTACCTCCTTATAGGCCTTACCTCCAAATATAGTCACATTAGGGGTTAGAGATTCACATAACAAATTAGTAGGTATGGGCACAAATCAGTCTGTAGCATTCCACCCCTGGCCCCTCAAAATTCATGTCTTTATTACATGCAAAGAACATTCATTCCATTATGGCAGTCCCAAAGGTCTTAACTCATCCCAGCATCAATTCTAAAGTATAAGTCTCATCTAAATTAGATATAGGTGAGAAATAGCACCCTACTCCTGGTACCAAAAATTGTATTAGTCTGTGTGTGTATGTGTGTGTATAGATAGATACCTAGATTAGAGATAGAGATAGATGATAGATATAGATAGAGAGATAGATGATAGATAGACAGATTGCCAGACAAGATGTGGAAGTGGAAGACTGATACTGAAATTCTCAACCTTGTGTAGGCCCTAGGCTAATGTGTGTGTTTGTTTCTCAGTTTTTAACTAAAAAAAATTTTTAAGTAAAAAACAAAAATATTTAAAATAGAGAAAAACTCATAAAACAAAGACATAAAGAAAATATTTTTGTACAGCTGTACAATGTGTTTGTGTTTTAAGCTAAAGGTTATTATGAGTCCAAAGGTTTTAAAAAATAAGTTTACAAAATAAAAATATTACAGCAAGCTGAGGTTAATTTATTACTGAAGAAATAAATTTTACATAAATTTAGTTTAGCCTAAGTGTACAGTGTATATAAAGTATACAGCAGTGTATAGTGATACCTTACACCTTCTCATTCACTCACCACTCACTCATTGACTAACCCGGAGCAACTTCCAGTCCTGCAAGCTCCATTCATGGGAAGTGCCCTATACTGGTGTGCCATTTTTTATCTCTTATACCATATTTTTACTGTACCTTTCATATGTTTAGGTATGTTTAGATACACAAATGCTTACCATTGTGTTATAATTGCCTACAGTACTCAGTACAGTAACATACGGTACAGGTTTGTAATCTAGGAACAATACACTATATTGTATAGCCCAGGTATGTAATAGGCTGTGCCATCTAGGTTTGTGGAAGTATACTCTACGATGTTTGTACAATGATGAAATCCCCATAGTTAAGCAATGTATCACTGTAAATATGTTATAGACAATGAGAGCCAGACATGCATCAGAGAAATAAGTTACAAATAAGCAAATAAATAATAGTAAAATGAACACTGTGATATTGGACTGAAATCTAAAGTATCAGTGTAAAGTCAGCTTTACTTTTATAGGATGATATATTTAGAAATTTAGAAGTGTGTACGTGGGTTCGTACATACATATATTTTCTAGCTCTGTTGTATGTGAGGGCCTAGAGGCAATGACAAACATCAACAAGCATTCCCAGCACTCAGATCTTGGTTTATAAATACCCTTATTCATAAAAGGAATCAGAGCTTCTTAGAGAATTGGCTGATTCTGAAGCTGAGGTAGAGAAAACATGAGGTAGAGAAAAATTTTAAAGCGTCAAAAAGTAAGGATGTAATGACAGGGAGAGAGAAGAGATCATATGCATGTCAAAAGGAGCTCCCGATAGGTAAGCTAGAATAACCTGAGCCAAAAAATAATAGTAAAATATATTTATGAGTTCATACTCATATAAATAAATGATTGAATAAATAAGTAAATGGGGGAGAAGAACAAAACTCTCCTTCAGAAGAATTTTAATTAAAAAATATAGAAGGAAAGAAGAAATAGAAAATCATCATTAGAACATCAATAATAATTGCTATAGGCAAGATCCACCAATGAATGCTAACATTAGTGGGTCAAAGTTTAAGAAGAAACAGAGTATTTGCATAGCTTCCAAGTATCTCCTCTCCACTCAAATTTATTAATTATTGTGGTAGCTTTAACATATTCCATAAATTATCTGATACTTCCCCAGAAGGTGGAGCTTAATTCTCCTCTCCATGTGTGGTGTGGACTTTGTATCTTGCTTCTAATAAATAGTGTATGAGCAATACTCTGCAAAAGTGTAAATAGCCATGAAAGACAAGGAAACTCTGAGAAATTATTTAAGATTGGAGGAGGCTATGGAAATATGACCACTAAAAGTAATGTGGAAGCCTGGACTGGCTCTTGAAACAGAAAAAAAGACATTAATGGAAAAAATAATGAAATCGAAATGAAGTCTGTAGTTTAGTTAATACTATTATATGTAACCATGTTAATTTCTTAGTTTGGACGAGTGTGTCATGGTTATTTGAGATGTTAACACTGGGCAAGTTGGAGGAAGGGCACATGCAAACTTGGTGTAGATCTTTACAACTCTTTTGCAAGTCCGAAATTAACTTGGGAAAAAAAAGTTAAAAATAAACTCAAGGAATCCAGATTAGCTAAGAGGCAGTATAGCATTTGCCTTCCTAGATTCTAATGCCAGCATTGCCATTTTTCTGGCTGCATTATCACCTCCCCTAGAATGCAATCTCCAGGAAAGGAGAGAACGTGCTTGTTTTACTAATTATTGTATTACCAGTGTGTATCAATGCCTAGCATATAAGTTCTCAATAAACATTTGCCTATGGAAAAAAAATACAAAACACTGGAGTAGGAGACAGAAAATCTGAATCACAGGTCACAACCAATACCTCATGTCACCAAGATGCCATTTAACCTTTTGTTTTCAATCTCCATAAATTGATGGTGTTGGGTAAACTAGCTATACTATAATATTCATTTTATTTTCAGAATTCTTATGATTTTAGCAATATATAGAACAAAATCCATCAGGAGGATCCAATTCAAGTGCTCATTATTTGTAAATAAGGAACACAAATTCTTTTTGTTGTGGGTGTGTAGCTTCCAGTGTACAGCAAACCAATGGCTATGCATAGCACTCTTAGGAATAACTCAAGAACTTTAATTTTTTCCAGCATAAAGAGAAGTATGTACTATAAGGTATATACCTGAATTCATTTATAGATGAATTTGTTGTTTCATTATTACCTAGGTCTGTGATTATACTTAGAATTAAATATACAAAATTAAATAATTTTAATCTGAAACACTTCTTAAAGTTAGAAGAGAAACTGATCTGTTTAAGAATTATTATTACTTTTAATCTGGTATCTAAATACAGATTTTTAACTGACAAATTTTACTACGTAAAGCCCCAGAACAGGGTCATGGCCAACAATGATGGAGGGACAGGGATTACAGTTGCTAAAGGATGAGAGACCAAAGTCAATTTCTCACAGCTTTTAAAAAGGTAAATGATAGCTGAGAGGCTGGCAATCATAGAAACCGTCGTGTCCAAGGCAAAGTTTAGTAAAACACTTTCCTTTGCTCAAGAAGAAAAATCATGCACTGAGAGCCTGACATTTTACCTTTGGTATGAATACCAACAAAAATATTAAAACACAATTCATTTACACTGTAAAATTAATGGTATTTATATAATTCTGGAAAACTTGAGAGCAGAAGGTGAAAAGAAACCAATAAAAAATTAAGTTACTCAATATCATTTTAAAGATATATGTAAATAAAAAATATTCTGCTCCTAGAGCCCAGTTGGTACAAGCAGTGCTAGGCACATGATCAGTGATTAGCTATGTATGGTTTGCTAAACTGAATCAAATTGAAGAGCACTGACAAAATGTTTCCGACGTTATCCTCCGGAACCTATTGAAATTCCTATTTGGCTCATGGTTATTGTAGACCTAAAGTTGTAGTGATGTGAAGCACCATAGAGATTATCTGGGCCAAATGGTTTATTGTACGCATTAAGATATTAAGTTACTTATCCGAAATCACAACATGAGGATTAAAACTCAAGCCTCCTCAACTGTACCTCAGGATTTTTCAGTAACACCTTCTGATTTTTAGCTTATGGTGTGCATATATATTCCTGCCTAAACATGTATGAGAACACTATAAAATCTTAAGTTTGATTTTCTGTGCCACCTGTGAGGTTAGCCACATTACTCTAGACAATGTATTTGTATATGAGACGAACATATAGTGGGTAATGTATGTTAAAGTCAGAAATGCTAATTGGCATTCCTTCTAGGGACAGGTAAAGTGTGATTGCATTTGCCCTTCTAAGTAATGCTGGAAAGTGAAAATACAGATCATTATTTTGTTTCCTGGTTGGAACTACCTTCCCAGGCATAGAGTTGATCTTTTCCAACAGGTATAGAGTTTTCTGAGACATATTTAGCCTCTCCCACAATGCAGCATCAGAACAATTCAGAGAATGGTGAGAGTAGGGGAGAGGAGACACCAATCTTAGAGTGTTTTAATATTAAAATTTAAAAGCATTTATCTGGATTTTATAGATGAGCAAACTATTATTAATAAAATAAATTTACCTTGAGTAAACACTCATTTCTTAGATGGAATAGTTTTTAAAATCTAATAAATTCAGCTGGTGTGATGCCTTTATAAATTATTTTAGAGAAAGTCATTTTTATGCCCAAAGTTAAATTTGCATTACATATATAATAATTACACATGAATAAAAGCCTGACTCAAACTTTCACTCTCAAAAAATGTGCCTTTAGTTTATATGTGAATCTGGGAACATAATAAACAGCATCAAATAAATAAAAAATATGTGACTAAGTATTTTTGTTGGAAAATATTGCTTTCACTAAAATAATAGCACTTGACTACTTTGCATTTTTTACAAAATAAAATTATATTGAATATTTGTTGAATATACCTAAAGCACTGCTTATAAGACAATTTATAGCATGAAATGTTTTTATGAGAAAAGAAAAAGGTTTCAAATCAATTATGTAAGTTTTGACTTGAAGAAACTAGAAAAAGTTAAGCAAATTAACCAAAGAAAGTGGAATCAAGTAATTAGTAAAAATAAGAGAATAAATCAATGAGATAGACAACAAACAACAGAAAAAACTAAAATCAGAAGCTTGTTTTTTGTGAAGTAAAATAATAATAATAATAATAGATAAACACCCAGCAAGATAAACTTCTTGCTCAAAAGAGAAAAAAACACAAAATACCAATATCAGAAATAAAGGAGGTTGTATCAGCAGAAATTCTGAATATACACAGTATCTGCTTAACCCTGGAGAAGGCAAAATTTTTCTAAAGAGGATATAAGATGCATTGACTGTGAAAGAAACAATTTATCAACTGGGGTTTAACAAATTGAAAACCGTGACTCATGAAAAACATGACTAATAAAGTTAAACAGAAAGTCACAGATTGCAAGAGACAGTATCTATAATACGTGCACCTAACGAAACACCTGTAACCAGCATATATAAAGGTCATTTATACCTCAGTAATAAGACAAACAACCCAAATAAAGAATGGGCAAAAGACTCAAAAATAAAACATTCTAACAGAGAATTTGGGATCCTCTTTATGAGTGTCTTGTCATAGGTTGTCAAATTTATGTCTTCAATGAAAGAATAACACCTTGCTATTTTATTTTTTCATAGCATTTATATGAGTGTATTAATGTTTTTAAAACAAAGTATTGTTATGACTTATCAAATACTCAAGGCTGCTTTCCTTCACACTCCACACTTCATGAAGAAAGCCTAACCAATATGTGACATTTTTGTTTACAGAATGAAGTTTACCTCTAAGAATTATTCCAAAGGAGTGTGGAAAAGATGGTTAAAAAGGCACCTCAAGATATGGTAGGTCAAATAATAATGTAATTTAAAAGCAGAGGAAAAACAGCAGACATCAAATTTGTTCTAAAAATAATCTCTGGAATTTTCTCCAAAGAAAACAATTACAAAAATATACTTTGTAACATAAATACAAAACAACTGGAGTTTTGTTTAGCAGGTAGATAATTTCTTATTCTTTATTCTAAAGCAACTTTTAAAAATGTACTTTTTCAACTCAAGGGTCCCATTCCTGGCTACTTGCTGTGCATAATAGAAATTAAATACTAGTTTCTTACTTACAATGGGAAATCAACTCCAGTTGGTTCTATTCATATCAGGTTAAAAACAGGTAAAAAGAATAGAGCTATCACAATATGTAATGTTTACTTATTCTAATAACTGATTTTTTTTAACTTTCACATTGTTATAGAATATTTGTAAAACAATTAAGCCAGAAAAGTTTAAGATCACATTACAGTTCTTTGTTTCCAAGCCAATCAGTCTCCTGAAGTTTGAGAAAATTACTGGCTTTACAAATTAGAAAAGAGAGAATTACTGAATTGTTGTCTGCCTAAAATTGCCCAGCTGCCTCTAATTTGGGAAAGATAAATGCAGGTTAGGAAGATCACTGGAAGCTGCCAAACAGTAGCCAGGCTCAGTGGGAGGAGAGAAACTGCACAGTCCATTTACAGATAAAACTCTTGTGAAGGTGGGGAAGTTTTTTTCTGAGGAAGTGCCACAGAAAGTTTGTAATAAACTCTTGCAATTCATAGCTGCAGAGTATCAGCAGTAGCTGTTCCCACTTGATACACCTGGAACCTTCACCTTTATAAAGCAGAGGTCTGTCTCTTTTCAATAGTTTTCATATACATCAAAAGGAAACAGTAAGGATAAGGGATGACACTAAACTGGAATTAGGCTACAAGGGCTGTTGGGCAAATTTCCACAGTGTCATGTCACTGTTCTAGGGTTCATAACTACATAGGCCACTAAGAGAAATGACCGATCATTAGAAGGCAAACCTAATTCTGCCTGTTTTCATCCCACATACTGCATATAAAATAAAAGAAACAAAAAAAATCATGCTGTCTTACAAAACAATGTAAACAAGCAAACGTTATTCATTTAAAAGACATTACACATTCCCTGTGTCCCATATGTTTTCACAAATACACTCTAATTCTTAACAATCCTGCTGCTGAAATATTGCCAACCTCACTTCATAGACAGAGGAACAAAAACCGTCAGCCTGTCTACATGGGTTCCTTAAGGGTATGGATAATATCTTACTTGACATTGTAGCCCCAAGGTGTAACAACCAGCCCATATTAAACTCAGTAAGTATGTTTTGGAATAAGTGAGTAAATGAATGAATGAGGTACAACTGGGCTGATCTTGAAAAATGCATAAGATTGGAATAAGCAGAAGCAGGGAAGTGAAAGTAGAAAAAAATAACGGGGGAGGTGGGGTGGGGAGGGGAACCCAGCATGTGGAAATGCATATTACCAAAGAGAGATAGGCTTATAAGTATAGATGATAACAATCATTTGAAAGGCTATCAGGAAGAAATAATCCAATTTCCTTCTCTCATTACTTGTGCCTGTACCTAATTCAATTCACAAATCCAATACTGACATGAAAAACCCAACTCCAGTAAATTACTTTGTCAGAGTCAGAAAAATATAGACTTCTGACTGGTGCAAAAACTTTCATACTCTGTTCAAGATCTCTGTTTCTGCATCCCTCATAGTCATCTTCACACTAAGTGACTTGAGTCAGCAATAATTAGACATTTCTGAATTCAGTTTTGGTATGTTCTTAATTTGTTTTGACATGATATAAAAATGTCAACTCTCTAGAATCTGAGAACAATCACAGCATGCATATGTTGGAATTTATTCTGCATTGTATGTCAAAGTGAAGAAATTCAAATTCCGTTTATGTTTCACAAGCATAACAACCGTTGACAAGTTGCTATGAAAAGCAGACATTGACTCTGTCATTATTGCAAATTATTCATATTTGAAAGGTTCATAGTTTAGTATACATTTTCCTTTCCTGATTATATAAATGTATATTTATAGAAATATTTCTTCTGAATTATCAAGAGCAAAAATTTAGTATGTTTTAAAATTTAAATTCATTAAGAATTTTTTGATCTGTCTTCTATGTGTATTAGAGGTATGTAATATAAGAGTTGGGTTTTTTTAATCTGCCATGCATTAAATTTAATTTGGTAAAAGGATTATCAGAACTCTCTCCCAGCCAAGAGCCTCTAACATACTATTTTCTTGATTCAATTCTTTGTCAGGTCTCCCTCTGAAACAGTCTCACTTTGAAATATATATTACTTTTCTACAAAATATAGTGTGTTTTAGTTTTTGGAATCCAAAATGATGTTTTATGATGCTCATTATGTAATGACATATTATTATCCCCATAGGCAGCTCTTGGATCCAGTAAAGCAATATGGTGTATCACATCTAATAGGGCACCATGGTACATTCCTGGAATATCATTTGGAGTTGCCAGGGACTATAACTTAGAAAATTGATGAGAATAAAATAATCTTATAACAAAAAAATATGAAAATGCTGTTTTCAATCAGCTATTGGTTGACATTGTAGCTTTCAACCTATGGAAAGTAGAAATTTTAGCCTGTTCATTCAGGAAGACACACTTAAACTTAACTATTTGGACTCTCTAAAGAATTGCTTTGTGAGTCTCAAATCCTGATTTGGTGGAAATATTACTGTGTTCCCAGGAGAAATTCCTCCCTTGGACATTAAGACCTCCAAGTTCATTAAGTCCAAGACTGAGGGATGGGAAATGATAATTCTTTATGTAGGTTATATGGTATAATAGTGAAAGAGGTCACTCTCTGCTTTATCCTTTTGTCCCCAGTTCCATGCATTCTGAAAATAGGAGAGACAGCAGTATTTATTAGCCAGCTCTACCCATGATTTCCCAACCTGTGAGTTCTGGCTGTGAAGGAGACAGCACCACATATAGCCAATTATTTTAGGCATACACTGCATCCTGTCAGAAAGCACTCTAACCTCGTAGGGTGTTGTCACCCAGACAGTGCCATAACTCACCATTTATTAGGCTATTTCATTTCACTTTATCAAGACATATATATGTAGGTGATAGAGACATGGTAAAACCAGTGAATTCTGCAAGCATGAATCCATTGTCTCAATTCCTTCTCTATAAAATGAGTTCCTTCATTGAGGGCAATGTAATCTGTGATAACATACGGATGAGTAAGGCTTTCTGTACATACATAAATGATTGTGTGGACAGAAATATTGTAAACATAGAAAAAAATCCATATGTTGGCCAGGCGCGGTGGCTCACACCTGTAATCCCAGCACTTTGGGAGGCCGAGGTGGGCAGATCACGAGGTCAGGAGATTGAGACCATCCTGGCTAACATGGTGAAACCCCATCTCTACTAAAAATACAAAAAAAAAAAAAAAAATTAGCTGGGCATGGTGGCAGGCACCTGTAGTCCCAGCTACTCGGGAGGCTAAGGCAGGAGAATGCTGTAAACCTGGGAGGCAGAGCTTGTAGTGAGCCAAGATCACGCCACTGCACTCCAGCCTGGATGACAGAGCGAGACTCCATCTCAAAAAAAAAGAAAAGTAAAAAGAAAAGAAAAGAGAAAATCCATATGCCTATTAAATATCTATATTCATGAGAAAAAAACAAGTCTGCCCACTCCATAACAGAAAAGATCCAACATAATCAACGAGTCACCTGATGGCCAGATAGATTTCCTAGGGAATAATATCGTTTTGTGGCTTTTTATTGGCCTGTGCTGTTGGTAGGTTGGACACCCAGCAGTGGTGGTAGCCAAAGCAGCCTTTGTGAAAAAAAATCTCTGTGGTTAAGCCCATGAATAAGCTCCATCCATACTGTCACAGTCACTTTGTAAATAGACCCATTGAGTAAGCACCAGAAAGGATAGCAAAAGAAGTTGACTGACATCCATAGGAGGAATCATCTTGTCCATTTGAATACTGACAGCTTCCTCTGCAGTGAATGCCACCTGGAGCACACTTACCTAGGGCATGCCTATCCACATGCAGCTCCCCCAGAATTCCTTATCACCAATTTTCTAGTTATTCTTCCCAAGTCTCTTTTCTGTTGAACAACTTTTTGGCTGCTTGCTATGGATCTTTGTAGATCTATACTAGCAGTCATCTCTCATCCCACAAACATGTACCACCTGAAACTTTTCCTTCTGATAGAATTCTCTTTATCACTGTCTTCCATGACCATCTCAAGTGGAGTTGTAATACAGTGGGCAGCATGAGGGCACACCTGTCTCTCAACCAGATCACATTCTGACACCATAGTGTATGGGTCCTTCTATAAACTGGTTCATTTTTTTCTTTCATTTAAGTGGTCATAGGGAACTCTTCATGAATCCATAGTTTGTTGTTGTTGTTTTGAGATGGAGTCTGTCTCTGTCACCCAGGCTGGAGTGCAGTGGTATAATCTCCATTCACTGCAACCTCTGCCTTCGGGGTTCAAGCAATTCTCCTGCCTCAGCCATCCGAGTAGCTGGGACTACAGGAACCTGGCACCACACGCTGCTAATTTTTGTATTTTTAGTAGAGACAGGGTTTCACCATGTTGGCCAGGCTGGTCTCGAACTCCTGACCTCAAGTGATCCACCCACCTCGGCCTCCAAAGTGCTGGGATTACAGGCGTGAGCCACCACACCCGGCCAGAATCCACAGTTGTTAGTTGAGGGGTAAATAGAAAAGCAGAAGGAGAACATATCACGGGAGTTTGAACTATCTACCTCATGAAGTTTACTTGTAACTTCCAGACCTTAAAGGATAGTCTCATATACTCTCTACTTTACAGAAATGATGCTGTGCATGTTCAACTCTATTATTGTGTGGATCTGATAACTCACAGTTTATTATGAGCATTTTGAGTAACACAGTTATTTAATGAATCATGACTGGGTATTCAGTTTCCACCATGACCCAAAAGAAGATCAGAACACTTGGCAGAAAAGAGCATATTTCCTATACTACAGGTATAGGGTTCGCTAAGTCACATGGCCCAAGCAGAAGTGCCTTTATTTCACTTAAAACTGGCAGTTTTAAGGTTTATTCAATAAATAGTTTAAAGCCCCATATCCAAACATGGCTTATATTGCTCCCAGAATCTAAGAAGCCTGATAAGCATTATGCCTCTTTCTTAATGGTGGGTAATACAAAGTACAGCAAATGGTTTCTTACTTTAGAGAGGAAATCTGAACATTCTCTCCTGTATCTGTCAAAGTCCAGTCAGGAAATTAAAAGCAACACTGTAATCTGAACTGGGAAATTTTAATATAAAGAATTATTGACTAGTAACAAGGGATTAACTACTACTGAGAGACCTCTTAAGAATACAGCAATGGCAGATACAGGGATCTGTCCACCTTTAAGGTAGAGGCAGATCACCCAAAGAAGAAACAAGTTTGAAAGCACGCCCTACCCAAAGCTGAGAATCAGACCTTGATGGAGAAGCTGTAGATGTGGCAGAGAAGTGTGTTGTAATGCCACAAGTCAGGGTTGACAAGCAGGAAACTGCTCATCAGATTGTTGGCAAGATTCACTGGGGAGCTAATCACTGGGGTGTTGACAAAACTCAAGGGAGAGTGAACACCACCACTGGGTATTCCAGCCACACGCAGAAGTGCTGGCAAAACCCATTGGAGGGTGGGTGCCACTGGGTGTTCTGCCCACTGCTCCCCACCACATGGAACAAGGATCCAAAAAAGCACGTGGTAACCAAGAAAATAAGCCCCTCACTAAATTCTCCTTACATTTCCCTCCAGTAGCAATACTTAACATGGCCCAGCTGGCAAAGGAGAAACATTTACAGGGTTCAGCTTCAGTATCGCAAGCAGGGCAAAGAAGTGCATCACTGGAGCTGAGAGGCAATACAAATAAGAATTGGCACAGCTAACTCCTCTGGCTTCTTGGCTCCTATATACAACCTTCTACCCACATTTGAACTTCCTATGTCTCCACCTATCAAGAAAAGCTATCCTTCAAAGAAAAGATAACTTTCTTACCCTTTCCTCCAAATTAGGAGACTCGGTCCCAACAGTTATTCTATCACTAGTTATATGATTTCTTTCTAAAATTCATTTACAATCTGACTCAATTCTGTTACCTAAAGGATAAATTTTAAATGTAATCTGCAATAAGTTATATATAAAATGGTAATGGGAAAAAGGAAACTGGCATATACAGATAAAAACCTACATATAATAAATAAAGAGGCAATACACAAAGCTACTAGAGCCCTCATTTCTATAACTGGTCATAAGGCCTTAGTTGCTATCTATGATTTCCTTTTTCCACTGCCCTCAGACAACACCAGCTGGTCAGGATTCTTTATGGGGATGAAACCAAAATCTTTATCACTGAAGTGTCTGAGTTCTCAGTCATGTATTATTTGGTTGCTGTAGTTCTCCACTGACCTTTTCTATTAAGAAAACAAGTATTAAAAAGCCCCCAGAGAATCCTTTGGATTCCAAACATAGTTCTCCTTGGCCCCCATTGTATAGCATCACCATGATTTCTCCTTAGTAATTGGTATTCATCTCCCACCCTCTGGCATGCAGATGTGTTACTAAGGCACAAAGGATGCTTGCTACTTCAGGCTTGCCAGGTCCAATTTGCAAATATCAACCATGTAATGGAGCAGCATGACATTCTGTGGAATATCAAGACAGTCAAGACCCTGCTGCATTATGAGGGAGAACAGAAACGTTGACAGAGACTTGAGGTAAGATAGTGAAGACTTACTGCTGTCCCTGACTCATGAAGACTAAATACATATTATATATTTTCCTAGTGGGAGTTGAAAACATTTAATAGGTCAATAGATATACGCAAAGAGGTGGAGATACATAGACTTGCTCCAGTAAAGACAAGACATCTGTAACTATAGCTGCAATTGGTATCATCCTCTGATTAACTTTATGATAATCCACAGCTTTACAACTTGAATAAAATTTGCACCAGCCTAAAGGGTAATTAAATGGAAACATGGTAAGACTCATTATCTTTCCAGTATTTGATGGCATCAATTCTCTTATGGATACAGTATTGTTTTTTGTTATTCTTTCTGGGAAGGAAAGGATTGGAGTACAGTTTCAGGGGCTTTCATTTGACCTTTCCTACTATAATAATCCTCACTGCATAGATCAGAAAACCTATGTAGGAATATATATATCTCATATATGATATATATCTCTCATATATATGAGAGAGAGATATATAATCTTTATATACTGGGATTGGACAAATGAACATAATAAGTCTATGGTTTGCAATGCACTCATTACTGGATAAATTTAGTCCAAGAATCAAATACCTAGTCATCAAAGACTCTCACTTTGATCAGTGGGCTCCAGTGATGTTTTGAATCTCTGGACCTGAGTCATTTCAGAGCCAGTATCTAAGAACCCTTGGAAGGTCTGGGTGTTTGCTTCTCCCCAGGCCACTGTCCCCTGATAAACGGCCCAGGTCCCACTAGAGATGACTTAGAGAAACATTCATGGTAACCATTTGTAAGTGTGTAGAGAGGGGTCATTCCTTAAAGACAGCCAGCCTCTTCTTCCATCAAGAGACTCTAGGTCTGTTAAATGGCTCAAGTCTGAGAACTCTATAAAACACACACACACACTCTATAAAATATTCCCCATTACAGCACCTTGAGTAAAATTTTTTCTGTCCTCCAGAGTTGAAATTTCTCTGTTTATATATGTCAAACAGAACCATAGTAGGCTGCTGTAGTAGGTTGAATGGTGGCCTCTTTTTAGATATGTCCATGTCCCAATACCTGGAACCTGTGAATGTGACCCTACTTTGGACAAAGGGTATTTGCAGTTATAAAGAAATTGAGGGTCTTAAATCATCCTGTATTATTAGCCAGTGGGCCCTAAGTCCAATGACAAGTGTTCTTATAAGAGACAGAAGACATAGATACATGAAAAGGAGAAGGCAATGGGACCACAGAAGCAGAGATTAGAGTGATACGGTCAAGGAAGCCAATAAATGCTGGAAGCCACCAGAAGCTGAAAGAGACAAAGAAGGATTTTCCCATAAAGATTCCAGAGAAAGAGCAGTTCTGCTGACACCTTGATTTCAGACTTCTTGCCTCCAGTACTGTAAGAGAATACATGTTTTTTGGGTTTTTTTTTTTTGGTTTTTTTTTTGGTTTTTTTTTTTTTGAGACAGTCTTGCTCTTTCACTCAGGCTGGAGTGCAGTAGTGCCATCTCGGCTCACTGCAACTTCCGCCTCTCGGGTTCAAGTGATTTTCATGCCTCAGCCTCCCAAGTAGCTGCGGTTACAGGCACCTGCCACCACGCCTGGCCAATTTTTGTATTTTTAGTAGAGATGGGTTTTCACCATGTTGGCCAGGCTGGTCTTGAACTCTCAACCTCAAGTGATCCACCTGCCTCGGCCTCCCAGAGTGCTGGGATTACACGCATAAGCCACTGTGCCTGGCCACATTTCTGTTGTTTTAAGACACCCAGTTTGTAACAATTTTATGGCAGTCCTAGTAAGCTACTACAACTGCCCATTTCATTCCTGTGGATATGATGATCAATTAACAGCTGCTATAAATCCTGCAGGGTCAAACCACTCTATCCATAGTGACTCGTTTCTTTTAAAATGTTATCGTGGTAAGAGCATTTAGCTTGAGTTCTACCCTTTTAACATATTTTTAAGTGTAAAATACAACATTGTTATCTATAGGCACAATATCGCACAGATCCCTAGAATGTATTCATCATGCATAACTGAAATATTACATCCATTGATAATAGCAACTCCTATTTCACTCTACCCTGCTCCCAGTCCCGGACAATCACAATTCCATTCTTTGTTTCCATGAGTTTAACTATTTTAGATACTTATATGAACGGAATCACCAGTATTTGTTCTTTCTGACAGGCTGATATCACTTAGTATAATATCTATCTTTCAGGTTCATGTATGTTGTCAAATATTACAGGATTTCCTTTTTTCTTAAGGCTGAATAATATTCCATTGCATGTATTCCATTGCATGTATATTGCATATATCATTTGTTTTATCAATCCACTGACGAACATTCAGGTTTTTTTCACATTTTGGCTATTGTGAATAGTGCTGCAGTAAGCATGGCAGTGCTGGTACCTCTTTGTGATCTTTATTTCAATTCTTTTGGATAAATACCCAGAAATAGAATTGCTGGATCATATGGTAATTCTACTTGTAATTTTTGAGGAACATCCATAAAATTTTTTTTTTCTTTTTTTGAGACGGAGTCTCGCTCTGTCACCAGGCTGGAGTGCAGTGGCACAATCTCGGTCACTGCAATCTCTGCCTCCTGGATTCAAGCGATCCTCCTGCCTCAGCCTCCTGAGTTGCTGGGACTACAGGTGTGTGCCAACACGCCCAGGATTTTTTTTTTCTTTTTTTTTTTTTTTTTTTTTTGTATTTTTAGTAGAGACAGGGTTTTACCATGTTGGCCAGGACGGTCTTGATCTCTTGACCTTGTGATCTGCCCACCTTGGCTTCCCAAAGTGCTGGGATCACAGGCATGAGCCACCGCACCCAGCCACACAACTGTTTTCTATAGTAGCTGCACCATTTTGCATTTTCACCCACAGTGTTCAACGGTTCCAATTTCTCCACAACCCCAGCATCATTTGTTGTGATTTGTTATTTTGTCCCTAGGGCTTCTAGGGATTTTTCTCTTCTATGGGGTATAGGTATTTACAGGAGGTGTCTGAGAAGGTGGCATATAATAAGTAGATCTGTTCCAACAAGCATTGTCCTGAGTAATGTTTTCCAGGGAAGTGCTGGCATTTCAAACTCATTGGTATAGGCCACTTTTGAGTCCAGGCATCAGTTAACACATCTAGCAATTCTCAGCACTTTAAAGCAACACATTAAATCCTGAATTCTAGGCAGAAACACAAATTTGGGTTGATATAATCTTTATCCTTTTGAATCACCTAATACCCTTAGACTATGCTCTTACACATGCTCCCCTGGCTTTTTATAAAATAGTGCAACATCCTGCAGGTCTTCCAGTGTTCAAGCTAACTCATACCAGAACGCACCTTTTTCTTCCTCACTAGTATCCTTACCTTAGCAAAAGATCTAATAAGAGTTGACATTTAATCGACAATACAGCTCTGCAAAGTTTAATTAGGCTCCAGACTTAATCCTCACTCACATGTGCCCTTTAAACATATTTTTAAGTGTAAAACACAGCACTGTTAACTATAGGCACAATATTGTACAGCATATACAGGAGATATGGAATTTTGTCATAAAGACTTTCTGAATATCTATCTGGGCTTTGAGTTGGACATTTGAGACTTTCAATTTATCCCTTTCTCTATGGACCCTCTCTAGTGTAAAATACACCCATCGTATCCCACAATTTTTGTCATCAAAAGGACAAATTGCCTCAGCCGTTGGATCTCCATATGCTTTCCCCCTCAATCTGCACCCCATTCTATGCCACCATTGGTGATAATGTGAGTAATCATGATGCTACCACTTGCTGCAGATTGCCATTATTCCATTCACCTGCTAAGGAGGTTGTCCATATGCTGTTCAAATGTAGGAGTAACCCAACCCTAGGATTCCATTTTAAGCTCAGTTTCCTGAGATCATTCCTGGTACCAATTACTGCTTGGGTCAGGGTCCAGCAGAAATCTGTTGGCACACTCAAACTGTTTAATTTAAGAAGTATTTAGTAAAATAATTCTTTACAATGGAGAGGACCCTAACAAAATCAATAAGAAAAATAAAGCATCTTAACCTAGCTACACAGAAGGAAGCCATTTTCATGTGTAAGCTAAAAGAGGAAAAGGAAAGAATGACTCTCAAAATTCAAAGAGAGTCATGGTGCAAGAGGGATTACCACCCAACCAGAGCTGTGGTTTTATATAGAGAATTGCAGCCACTGACAACAGACCAAAAAGCAGATAGAAGAAACCAAGGGAATGCATACCCTCACTTCTTTCTTTCAGACTTCAGATTTCCTGTCCTCCCCTCTACATTTTACCCCATAAGTCTTCCATTCCAGTTGTTTCACCCCTAAGTCAACAGGGGAATTCTAAAGTCCTTTATTTCCCCCTCTCTGGCTATTTTCTTCTCACTGCCTCCCTCCCCAACCCTTTCTTCTCTGAGCTATGGGATTCTCCTAAATTGTCTTACAAAAAATCTAGCCATTTACATTCCAGTGTAAACCTTCATTTGTCTGTGTTAAATTGCTGCCAGTTTATCAGTAATCAGAATGGTCCCCAATCTAGTCCCATCTGTAATTTATTGTTTAGAGAGTTCCCAGAATTGTCTATGAGACCTTGAAAATGATTACATTATGGCAATTCCTCCTTGATGTTTACTTTCTTAAAAACTGCCATGTGCTGTGCTCTGGCTAAGTAAAGAAAAATTTTAGATATGCTACAAAATGTGTGGCTGAAATGTTGTCAAATATTTATATAGAACAAATATTTAACTTCTTGATCACTAAACTTGAGAGAAGAGCCTCATTAATTGCTGATCGGAATTAGGAGAAAAATCATATGTTTTATGTATATATAACTATGTTGTGTGTGATAGTGAGTAAAATATTGCTATTTGATTATAGATGTTCACTTTTAATTCTTTCTCCATTTGGATACTTTCTATTTAGCCCTCCAGATCTACTCTTCCCCTTACATACTCTGCTCTTTGCCTTGAGGCCCTAAAAATTATGTCAACTGACTCCTACTCCTTCTGCTTTCCTTTTGGGTTTGGCCAGCGGGAAACCCAAGCAGGAGATTGGAGGAAGGAAGAAGTATGAAATTGTATATTTCTCTAGTTCATGAGATTCCCCTATGCCTGGCCATTCCCTTTATAGCTGGTCATTGATCCTTTCAGTTATCTTCTTTACACTCTTCCTGGGTTCTCAGACTTTCTCCCCAAGTTCATCTGAGACTAGAGGGAGAGATAGCCTGTCTGATACTAGCCCTGGGTTCATGCGCTATTCTTTTAGTTTCCCTACACACAACCCACACCTTATAATAAGGCCCTTTGTAAATAAACTCTCCTTGGCTTAAGCTATTTCGAGTGTGCCATCCATTCCCTGTTAAGACTGACTGGCAAACCATTGTTCATCACCGTAGGTCCCTAACCTATATGTGGTCAAGGTCACTCCTTTGGTTTATTGGAGAAGAGGGTTGTTATGGTTTATTTAACCAAGTTTATTCTTCTTACAGTTTCACCATTGCCCACAGGGAGTTTTTCTTGCATATGCTAATAGCTCCATTGTTTACCCAGAATGAAGGTTTTTTTGTTTATAAATAGTTTCAATTGTTTTATTGGGATTATGAGAAGGATGGAAGGTGAAAGCAGACGATAAACTGCAAAGATTCAAATGCCTATACTAAAATATAAATTTTTTTATCCTACTTCAAAGAAGTTTTCAAGAAAGAGCACTTTATAATGTTTCCTCTCCTCCACATACTGATTAGCTTCCTATAAGTACATTTTATCTAAAATAAATAACTTGAAAGTTGTCTAGTTTGTATTTGGTTGTTAGATTTTAACTCTAATATACTTGAAAAATTTTTAAAAATTTAATGTGAAAACACATTTTAAAATGTTTTCTTTACTCCAAAATATTAATTTCAGTAACAAAATTGCATTTCAATTTAGCACTAACTTCCTAACAACAGAAGACTCATATAGAAATGTTTTATCTTTATATAACTCAAAATACTATGAAAAACAAAAAACAAAATCAATAAACAGATTAAATTCCATTTCCATACTCTGTGACCTCTGTATTACCCTATTAGCAGTGAACAAAATGCCGATCATCAAACAAATACTCCTGGATCATCTAAGGAGGAGGCCTCTGGGATTCTATAATCTTAGGTGTTGTGTCTGAGTGATATTTCCATCTGATTTCATCAATTTCACCATCATCAAGTATAAATGAAGCCAGCACTGGAATCTGAGAAAAATAGTTCTTAGCCAGGATATGTTTGTGTTTGATCTTGTGAATAAATGAGCGTTCATATCCCTGCAAAGAAAAAAATCAAATTCTAGTAAATATCACAGATATATTTTGCCAGGTAAAAATACTGTCATGCCTTGGTGCCTTTGCTTGTCAATTCTTTCATCGCAGTCTACCTTTATTTTTCTCACATTGTTTATCATCATTCACGACTCAGCTCCTATGATACTTTAACCTGGACGTTTTCCCCAACTCTCCCTCTGACTCCTCTAAGTTTAAACCACTGCTCATTACCAACTCTATATTCATTCTCTCTTCCATTTGAGCTGGAGGCTTGATTTTGTAGAGGGTGTGATGTGTCTAGCTTTCTTAGCCTTTATTCTAACTGGCGGTATCTAGTTAGAATATATATATATATATATATATATATATAATTATTGTTAAGATATTGAGGTGAGAAAAAACACAAATTAAAAAAAAAGACAAGGAAAGTCTGAGAAACTGTCACCACCAAGAAGAATCTAAGGAGACATGACAACTAAATGTCTTCCAAGATTATTTAATTATACACAATATATATAACCTTATATAATTATATATATATAATTGAATAAAGCCTTTGAAAGGGACTTTTAAGAGTGAGAAGACTCACCTATCAAGCACCTCTAGCCTTTTGCCATTACTGAGAGGTACATGTAATGAAGAAGATGAACTAGCTATCCTATCACTAAGAGCCCACCAAGCATGAGAGAGAAAGCTGAAGATTAAATATGGCTGAGGAAAAAGTGAGATGGCCTGAATTTCTGAGAACAAGGTGGAGTCACCATACCAGCCCCAAACTGCCAACCTTTGAACTTTCTTGTTACATAAGAAAACTAAACCCACATTTGATTAAATCATTATAAATTGCTTTTTCTGTTCTTGTAGCTGAACCCAAACGCAGCTGAGACAACAGAAAGTTGTTATATTCATTAAATTTTCTTGTTTCTATGTAATTACTTAGTACAATATTTAGCACATCCAAAAGTAAATTCTGGTTAAATTAATAAATATAATCTATTACCTATTAATCTTAATTGGCCCTCTTTTCAATCAAATCACAAATACTACCTATACTTCTTCCTAAAATTTATTTTCTGAGAATAAGACATTCCCTCAATAAAGGTCTCTTCAGAGGGTCCAATCAAATATAAAAGAAAGTCCTGGGTGAAAGAACCAAAGGAGCAGAAAACATTATATAGGAGTATCCTGGGCTTATTAAAAATTCCTCTTAACAGAAAAAGTTACTAGATTAAAATATTCATCTTTTGAGCTAATTTAACTTTGTTTCTACCACTTCTTAGCCTATATTTCATTCAAGAAAAACAAACACACTTTATTATGCTATATTAACTTACACGTGTACAGAACTTTATAGGTTTTCAAAGTGCCTTTACAGAACTATAAATTATTAAAGATGAGATAAATTATGATACATGTGTTCAAGGCACTAATAAGTAACTCTTAAATAAATGAATATATTTCCATATTATATTATTTATATTAAGTAAAGCAAAGAAACTAAGTCTCAGAGTCATTTAATATGAAATTCCTGCTACTTACATACACATAGAAAACTTCCAGAAGGATTTCAATAGATTATTATATACATAAGAAATAGTAGTTATCATTGCAACATGGAGATAGGGATGGGTGGACATCAAGAGACCTTTTTTCCCATTGAAATAAGGTCCATTCTCTTGAAATAGCCATGTGATGGTTTTAAACTATGTCCACAAATTCTTTGGGTGTACAAATAGTTCTAAGAATATTACGGAAAGGTCCCATATACCCCACACCCACATTTTCCTGAATGTTTCTCAATCTGGGTTTGTCCAATGTTTTCTTCATTATTAGACTGAAGGGATGGGTTTTGCGGAGGAAGACCACAGCGGGTGAAGTGCCCTTCTCCTCATATCATATCAAGGGTACATACCATCAACATGACAGCACTGCTGCTGTTAATCTTGATTACCTGGCTGAGGTAGTGCTTGTCAGCTTTCTCTACTGTAAAGTTCCTCTCCTTGCATCCATAATATAGTCTTTGGAAAGGAGTTATTATGTACAGCCCACACTTAAAAGGTGAGAGTTATTCTCCATCTCCTTAAGAGTGGAGTGTATCTAAATAAATTATTTGGAATTCTACACAGGAGATTTGTCTATTTGCTTCCCTTTATTCATTTAATCGTTTTTAAATTTTTTTAAATTGATAATAATTGTACATATTTACAGGGTACATAGTGATGGGATGACACATATATCATGATCAGAGTAATTAGCATATTCATCTCAAACATTTATTATTTCTTTGTGCTGGGAACATTTGATATGCTGCTTCTAGCTATTTGAAACTATGTATTGTAATTAACTATAGACAACCTACAGTGCCACAGAACAGTACTAGAACTCACTCTTCCCATCGAGCTATAATTTTTGTATCCTTAACAAATTTCTTCCCATTCCCTCAACCTCTGAGACTTTTACTTTCTACATTACATTTTTTATTCTGTTCAGATCCTAAGCCAATAATATATTGTTTTTATTAAAATTAAAAATAAAATGCATCAAAAATTTTTAAAGTGCTTTCATAGTTACTACCTAAGTTTATTCATGCCAAAAAAAACTATGCAGAAAGCTTTAAATAATGGTCTACTCAAAGCTTCCCTATGATGAGATACCATTATCTCTTTTTTATAGATGAGAAAACTGGATCATTGAGACATTCACAAATTTGTCCAATTTCTCCCAACTCATGAATGGTAAAGCTAGAATTCAGAGCCAGAGCTGCTTTTATCCTCTTTACTGATTCCACTTATTTAGCTAATCTTTCTAAAAATTTATGAAGCAAAGAGGGCAGGTTTTAATGTAAAGTTGTCAGTGACAGAGATTTGAGTAACTGGGTCAGGATTACTGATTTTAAGTCCATGATTGTTCCTACTTGGCCAGTGTGCACACAAGGAGAGATCAATCTGCTCCACTTAAAGTTCACATTAATGAAAGTGTTTTTCCACATTTCCTATACCTGTTTCATGTTAACTTTCAAGTATTTTTTTAACTTCTTAAGAAAGCAAATATCTCTGAACATTAAGAAAATTCTGAAAACGCTCCATCTTTCTGCAAGACATAAACTACTCTTTAACTGGGCTGAAAGTTAATAGTTAAAAGATTGTATCAGCCCAAAACCATAAAAAAGGCAAATGTTTTTCCAGTTTGTCTGCTTGCAAATCTTGGTGCCCTTTACAGAAATTCAATAAGACTGGCATTCTGAAATTAGAAATGCATGTGAATAGAACATTTAATTTGATACTGCAGTAATTTGATTAAATGCACAAAGGGAGTTGTGTGGATTAATTGAAGAAGCACTGGAATATCAGCTTTGGGAATGAACTTCAATCTCATCACGGGTCCTAGATGAAATGATATTGCTAGTATTGACTATGCTTCCTGTGATTAAATATTTATGAGGCAGCTTAGTTTACTAAATATAGCATTTAATACAGCTTCAACTTACTGCTACCTTTTCTTTCAATCCCTAGAGGGAAATTTTTCTTAGCCTGGCTTCTTAAAACTAAAAAAAATTTAAAAATGAAAACTTTAGCTAGTTTCTTATCTTTATATTCGTCACACCTTGTTCTACTGAAAAAAACAAACAGGGAATCCCACTATTTTAAATGACTATTGCATTTTGTCATTTCTTTACTTTCCTTTAGCTGACATCTTGTGTGGAATTAAAGAATTCAGAGAATCAGTATTAACTCTTGGGATCCTGGACCTAGTGTAAATGGAGCTCTCTACGAACTCTTCAGGAGTCCCTCAATTTACCCATCAAAATGTTTTACAGATTGCATCATGTACGTTACTAAAATTACAGTAAATGGCATTTAATGTTTACAGTGCTTGCTCCACTCCCAGCAAGTTGGAAGCAAATGAAAAATGGAGCATCAGAACTATACCCCATCAGTATGATTGCCATTTAGAGCACAAAATTATGAACAAAATTTGAGAGTTGGGTGTTTTTAAGCAGACTCATGATGATTAATCAAAGAAGGACAGATTCTGGCTTCCATAATACCTATCTGGTGGTAATGCACATTTATTCCTTCAAAAAATACTTATAAACTCCATTCTGTGACAGGCAGTATTGTAGGTATTAGAGAAATAGATGTAAATAAGCTGAACAAAATCGGTGCCTTCATGGAATTTACTGTGGAATGTGCTTAAACTTGCTATTAGGAGAGACTGGTATGATGTTTAGAACTTGTAATATGTTCAAATCTCTTATATAAACCTTTTATTTAATCTGTGCCATACATGCCATCCATATTTTTTTTGCTGTTAATCTGTAAGTTCTGTTTCTTAATCTGATGGAAGTATTTAAGCATGGAATATATTTAGAAGGCAGTCCAGTTATCTCTAATAATTCCAATGATTAAATTAACTTCCCAAATAAAATTCAACTTTCTTACCTCTTCAATACTTGTTAGCTTGAGATGAGCAGCCGCTTCATCTTTGGTAAGAAGAATACAGTTCCAGGGGGACCACTCCAGGGATTTATTCCATCTGATCATGACCAGATCACTGAGATTGTCGCAGGCACTGAGGACTGACTGGGACGCCCAGATGTTCTCTGTCAGGTACTGAATGTCTTGTAGCTGCATGTCAAAGCAAGTTTTAAAAACAATGTAGTTTAAATTTGTTTAAGATTATTATATTACTTGAGCAAATAATTAAATTATAGAGTATTTTTAAGTGAAATATTATTCACTAGGTTTCAATGACACATGGCCCCTTATTTTTCGCTAAACTTCTGTTCATTTTGCCTAAACTACATTATCAGTCTCACAGTTGCGTCCCCATCTCTAAACCAGAGTAAGCAGTGTAAATTCATTTCAGTATGCTAATTTTACCTGAATATAATCTTAATAATACTGTAATGTTACCATAATAAACATATGGTATTGAATGATTTTAAAAATTCATTAGTAAGTACCATCTTAATTTCAGGGCCATTGTAGGGACCTTTTAAAACCTTTTACTGCCATTTTACAAATGAGGAAGCTGAGATTTTTTTTTTTTAATATGGAACACTTCACAAGTTTGCATGTCATCCTTGTCCAAGGGCCACGCTAATCTTCTCTATATGGTTCCAATTTCAGTATATGGGCTGCTGAAGCGAACACAGGAAGCTGAGATTTAATAAAGATAAGTAATTCACTTAGTGTTAATTAAAAGACTTGGTTGTTTTAATAAAAAAGAGGGGTAATGAAATAGCTGTTTAAAACTTTTTTAAAAACGTAAATTTTATCAGCTAAAACTCTTGGAATGACTTTTTATCATGGGGTCTGCATTATAAATTTAGAATTGCCAGAGAGGGACAAACTCAACAAAGTATAAGCATGTAAAAAGAACATTTTTTTAAAAAGCTTCTGTGAAAAAGTGTGAGAGCAGAAATATTTTCTGTAAAATGAGTAGACAAAACCTAAACAATTTGCCAAAGTTAAAAACAAAAAGAACCTGTCATCATCAGCTATGACAGTATTTCATAAATTGGTAATTCAATATATTAAGCTCAACTAATGCATTCTAGCTTTTACTTAATGCTAAAAAAGACAATACTCTGTACACAGCTGCTATGAAAAATAAATTTATAGACCTTTAAAATTCAATGTTTTATATATTTTACTTACTTTCAAAATGTATCTTGTTTACATTTTTGTTTTTAATTTAGTTGCTCAACTGTACTAATAATTTTGAGATTGTATCATACGGAATAACGTGTTTATTTGCATGTAAATGTCAAATGTGTACAGGATAAGTGTGGTTGGCAGTCTCTAAGAGCTTTCTACCTTTCAAGCAGTCATTGTACTTGAAATTTTTGCAGTAACAGAGCAATACTATTGCCTATTATATTAGGCAGTATTTGTATGCATTACAGATAAACGAGGTGATTAATACAACACTCAAATCTCTTGTCTAAGCAGAATGTTTACTTTTCATATATATTAACTTTCACCTTTTCATTTTACATGGCATCATGTTCACATTTAATATATGCTAATCTTTGCTGTTGTCCACAAGATTTACTATTTATGAGAATGTTCAAACATTCAAATTATGCCTCAAATACTATTACTGAAATAAATATTAATCAAAACTACACCAATTACAAGGGGAGGAAGCTACTGGACAATCATATTTGTCTGCTAATCCTAGACATTGGAAAAGTAATATACCAAAACCCTACACAGATACGGTATTGAAATTAAATCACATCTAATGGAGGTTATCCTTATCTGAAAGGTTACAATGCTCCCTTAGAATTTTTTCATTCAATATGTGTAATGGTTGATTTTACATCAACTTGACGAGGCCACTGGATACCCAGATATTTGGTCAAATGGTATTCTGGTGTTTATGTGAGGGTAGTTTTGGACGAGATTAACATTTAAGTCAGTAGACTGAGTAAAGCAGATTGTCTTCCATAATGTGAGTGGGCTTTATCCAATCAGTTGAAGGCCTGAATAGAACAAGAAGTTCACCCTGTCCCCAAGTAAGGAAGACTGCTCCTGCCTAATGGCCATTGAATTGAGACACTGGCTCCTCCTGGTTCTATAGCAGCCTGCTGGTCATCAGACTTGAACTAGGCCATCAGCTGTTTAGGTTTTAGACTTACCAGCCTCCACAATTACGTGAGCAAATTCCTTGTAACAAATCTCCTTATATATACATATATATAACATATATATGTATAACATTTTCTATTGGTTCTGTTTCTCAGGAGAAATCTGACTAATACAACATGGAATATTGAGGCAGCACTTGGTGACTTATATTAAAGCCCTAGTACATCTAAGATTCTCTACAAGGAAATATACATCTGTCATGTCAATAATTCCTGAATAAAAGTAGCAAATAAGAATTTAAGCTGAAATAAACATCAAATTTATTAACAAAATGTTCATTCTATTGGACAAAATATGTAATCATTTTAATTTGTGTTTTTCAAACTGTGGGTTGCTACCTCTTGGGTGATACCAAAGTTTTCCAAATGGAAATTAGAATAAGTAGACTGAGGTTGAATAGAAAATATCAGAGTGCATCCATAGGGGTAAAGATAAACATTATTTTGGAAACTTTTATTTCTGAGCAGAACAGCATGTGTTTACATGTACGGATGCTGGGAATCAGACTGCCTAGTTTTCAATCCTGGTGCTGGTACTTAGTAGCGTAAACTTGGACAAGTTAGTTAACCGCTTAGTGCTTCCCTTTCCTCATCTGCAGAATGGAAATAATGCCTATTTTGATAGGATTTTTGTGCTGATTAACTCAATAAAGTGTGTAAATCCATACAGGTACTGAGTACTCAGAATTATCATGCATGCCTATATCAGGTTGTCATAAAAATACATTTTTACTATAGATTGAGATTTAAAAGTTTGAAAGCTACTGATTTAGAAGAATTTTTTAACAAAGCACATCACATTTGGTATCTTTTTTTTAATCTCTATAAAGTTTTCTATTCATAGTAGTGCCTATTTTCCTATTTGGTATTAAATACAATTTAGTTCATTTTAATTAATAACTAATTTACAGAAAATTTGCCCTTATTTGACAGTCTGTTTACACAAATATCATTAATGAGGTCAATAGTGCTCTATAACATACTTTTATTAATAAGTGGCTAATGTTGGGTAGTCATATCAACAACAAGTAAGTCCTTCTCTTTTCTCACTTGCTTACCTAAGTCCAAACAGTGTCAGGAATTTGTTTTTATTTTGTAGAGACACAGACTATCCTCTGGCCTAAACAACCCAATAGAAGTCATGGAATAACCAAAGAGACCAAAGTAGTGGTTAAGTTAGGAATTCAGGTCAGAATTCCTGATCTCACAGGCTCCACCCTCTCACAGAGCTAGAAGTTCTTACGAGAAGCAAATTACTGATAGGGTCAATGATCCAATGCAATGATTCATCCAAAAGAACTCTGGCCAGAAACTTTCCAGTTGTGTGGTATCATATCAACACTTTACATAGACAAGTATCAAAGCCTTTCCCTAAGGTATTTTTTTTTTCACTTTCTATAAGCCTTAGCTTTCACTTTTGGTGTTATTTACCATTATGGTCACATTCGGTTTACACTAATTATTACTGTTATTCATAAACACTAGTATGTGTATATGTAATATCAGTTTCTGTAAAAGTCATTCATTCATTCAACAAATATTGAGGGCCTTAAATAAAAACTTGGTACTGTATTAGGTTATAGAGGTATAATGGTGAGCAGGAGGGAAAAAAAGCATACTCCTGCCCTCACAGAGCTTACAGTCTAGTGGAATAGAGAGTCATTAAACAATCACACACACACACGAACATGCATAAGATTGCAAGATAGCCTCCTTGACAAGCTTCAGCTATAACTGGCACCCCTTATTGACCATACCTGCATCAAGAAAGCAATTTTAGAATCATCTTCATAATCAGCTTCTGTATAGTAGAGCTGTTGAAGTAAACATTTGTACTTCAAAAATGATTCTCGTTTTTGAGCCTCATTCTCAAGGCTAATGCAGTTACGACACCGGTATATGCGGCGTGAGTTGGATGATACAGAAAATTCTGTAGAAGGCAAATAAAGCTGGCAACTGTGGCAAAAGTAAATCTTCTTATAAAATTTCAATGGGTCTTGAGGGACCTAAATAGTAAAAAAAGAAAAAAAAGATGTAAAAAGTCAGGCCAGGCCAAATATGATCCCAACCAACAGAAGCATCAAGGGCTAACTTATCTTAGAATGAGATTAAAAAAAAAAGTTGGCTAATTTCTAAAATTTTATTTTTCCCTGAACTTCTTATCCAATAGAAAATCTAAATTTCAAGCAGTATTTATTCATCCTGCCAAAATATTGAAAATCTGTTATTCATCAATTCTTAGATATTTGTGGTAAAATCACTTATAAAATTAATTGACTGAAAAAATAGTAGGAAAAGGCTTTTTATTGTTAAGAAAATTTAGATTTTTTTCAGTTGTATATTACATTAGTTATTTCTATAGCTAGATTCGCATATAAGTAAAAATCCACTAACCCAATGGTTATTTTCGTTTATCTTCAAAATAAATTTGGATTAGTTCAAATGATTAATTTTCAAAGTTTGAAATTCTATGTCTAAAGCAATAGACAGAAAGTAATTCTATCATAAAATAATCAATCCAATTACCCACTATGGGCTAAAGTACCATGAATGAATGAGTGAATTGTGAACATTTCAACACAAACTGAATCAAGACATATATATGCCAGTCTTTCCTAATTTATGGTACCTCTGGTTTCCATGAAAGTAAAGATCAAGCAGCAACAGAGTTTGCATGTGATACATAAGACTTTCAAAAAATATTTTTATAAAGAAGGAAATGGACACCAATGTTCTATAAATTTTTTCTCTTACTCAATGTGGATTTAAAATATTTACCATTATAATCCCTTCTAATGTTTTACTTTGTTCTGAATATCTGTTACCTTTCTGCACCTTCCCTTCTACTCTGCCTTACTTTTCCTAAATGCTCCATCTTCCCAAAGGGTAATATTCTTTGAAAACTTCATTGTCCCTTGTCTTGTAATTTTGGGAGATAAGACAATATGTAAATTTAAAAGGCAGTCAATTCTTCGAGAGAAAAGAAGAGTGATCTAGATGTATGATCAAAGATCCAGAAGACAACTTATCTGGTTCCTTTTCTTATTCTGAGATTTACACATTTTGTTTATCTTATTTTATCTTCATGCCTCCTAGGCATTAAATTAGCAAATATATCAGTCAACCTCATGAAAACACCTTAGCACACCTCTCCATTATAGATGGAGCATTTATTATAATGCCATGGAAAGATATTCTCCACCCATCTGAAATTGTGCAAGAAAAAAATAACTCATTCTCATTATGATTATGATGACAGAGGGCTCCATTTAAGCTACAGAATTTAACTCTACGAATTCTCCAGAGTACACTGGGTGCTTCATGCTGGCCTACTCCCAAAAAGTGGTTGTGGGGGTAGTGGTGTTCCTTCAAATTCTTCTCCCACTGTGCAAACTAAAAATGTGCAAATGAGCCATTCCTTTTTAAAGCCAGTAACTTTTAAATCCAGCCAGTAGTTTGAGATACTAAAGAGTATATTCCCCCCAAAAAAGAAGTACAGGATAATCCATAGATGTGTCCTAGATTCAAGAACAAACTTTAAATCCTTTATCTTAATTAATACATTTATCATATACTGCAGGCAGAAATGCAACATGGTGCAGTCAGTTTGGAAAAAAATGTCTGGTTGTCTCTTTTTAAAGTAAACATGCATTTACCATGTGATTCAATATGCCACTTTCTAGGAATTTACCCCAAAACAATCAATTTACCCAAAAACTCATATCTAGTGCTTGTAATGACTTTATTCATAAAAGACCAAAACTCTAAACAATACAAATGTCCTACAACTGTGAACGGATTTTTAAAGAACTCTTGTATATACAGATATTAGAATATTTTTCAGCTATAAAAACAAACCACTGACACACTCAAAAACATGGGTGAATCCATGCAATACGCTAAGTGAAAGAAGTCAGTCTCAAAAGACTACATACAGTATGATTCCACTTATATGACCTTCTGAAATAGATAAAACTATAAAAATAAAACACATATCAGTGTTTGCCAAGGATCGGGAAGTTAGGGAAAAAGCTGACTACAAAGTGGCAGCATGAGAGAATTCTGGGGGCTGATAGGACCATTTCTTATTTTGACTGTGCTACTGGTTACATGACTCTATACATTTTTCAGAACTTACCAGAAAGAGTAAATTTTACCAAAGACAAATTTTAAAAATAAATAAAATGATATAACATTATGTAAAATTGTAGAAACTCTATCAATTGTATTACTCCAAATATAAACTGAATAAGTCTACAGAGAAAGAAGGTGGCTCAGACAAATGAAACACTGGTTTGAATAAGAAATAATATAATGGGAACTTTTTCTCTTGGGCTTTTGTTATATTTCAATATTCTTTTTGCAATACAATCAGGTTTTTAAAAATCAATTTAAAAAATATAAAAATTAAACAATTTTTATTCTTCTAGAAGTTTTGACTAAATATGAGATTTTGTTTTTTCAAAAAAGCTAAAGATGTTTAGTCAGCTTTTTAAGTAAATTTTAACTGAATATAATCATTGAAATAAAACTATGATTCTCTGACAACATTCTCTACCCCAAGAGTTTTACTAATTGTGTTTTAAATAGCTCTGCACAGTAAGAAGGCAATGAAGCATTTGTCTTGGCTTTAGAGAGCAAAATTCCCACAGAAGCCTAACGACGCTGGAGTTGGAGAAGATAGTGTAATTCAAATATGTTACATTTGAAGTTCCCTCAGAATATCCATATGGACCTGTTCAGTAATAATTATAACTTTGTGATAAGTGTTATAAGGAACACAAACAAGGTATAACATGGAATCTCAGAAAAAAAGAATTTAACTCCCGGTGAGGCCTCATGAAGGAGAAGAGATGACAGTTGAGTCTTAGAAAATGAACAGGAATTGGCTGGGTAAATAGTGAATAGCATTCCAGGGGAAACCAACGGTATGTACAAAGCCATGGAGGCGTGAGAAATCATAATACATTCAACGTAATGCAATATTCAGTTGGAAAGTTGGTGAAGAGATTAGGAAATAATTGAAGGTTGGAAATACACACAAGTCAAATTAAGTTTAGTTTACCAACATAACAAAATATCATTCAAAGGAGATACTACCAATAAGATGGTATTCCACATGGACTCCCAAGTAAAGTGTTAAAGCAAAATTTGAATATACTTCAATTTACTATGCCACATCTTAGGATTTTGAAAAAGGAATATAGAGAAAATATATAGAGAGAAAATATATAGAGAGAAAATATATACAGAATACCTTAAGGTGTTTTGCAACTTCAGGATTAAACAGAGGTGTTTTGATATAATGAAAAAAGAGTGTCGCAATTCTTTTTCTGAGTCCTTCAAGGTTATGATGTTTGACTCCTCTCATCATAAGGTCAACCTCTCTGTCAATCAATTCTAGAATTTCCTGAGTTAGTTTACATTCATGTTCCTATACAAAACACAAAAATATACGGTATAAAATTTTACAAATCACTAAGTTCATTTTCAAATTGCCACCAAAACAAACCAAAATCTACATTCCTTAAGAAATGAAACATTGCCAATAGGAGTATAAATTGGCAAAACTAATAGTTCATTTTTTGTGGTATATATAGTTTTGTTGTATATATAGTACTGTTGTACTATATACAACAAAAACTTAAATCTTACAAATTAATTTTAAGCAAAATACTCAAGGTACAAAATAACAGATATAGTACAATTCTGTCAAATAAAATTCAAGAATAAGCAACACTAAACCATATTATTTAAAGATTTATACAGAGGTGGTAAAACTATGAAGAAAAATCAAGAAAATGACTACCATCAAAGTCAGTATGATAGTTACTTCTAGGAGATGACAGGAGGAATTGTAATTCGAAGGGAAAAGAGGACACCAGAAACGTTGGCAACTTCCTGTTTAATATTTGTTAAACTGTACGTATATATTTTATTCACTTTTCTGCCTATTTATTATAGGTCACAATATTTTTTATAAAGTAATAGAAATGAGTGTGGTTGGATGAAAAAGCCACAAAGCCACAAGTTATAAGCGATTAATGTGGAAATATTTATAAGGTCCTCCAATTGCCCAAGGGAAAACTGGAAGATACACAGTTTGAATGAAGGAGTCAGAAGATAAAGTCATTAATTGTAAAATAATGCTCTTCTGTACTTTGTACTGCATAGTTGGTAAGACTAATACCAGAGTCTGCATCAGTGGTCCTTTGCCCTGGAGGCACTTTAGAAGGACCTGAGGGAGATTTTTTAAAATTTTAATATTGTCCTCATACCTGAGGAGCTGATTTAACTTCTCTGAAGTGGGGCCTAGGTATTATACTCATTTATGCTCATATTCATTCACGCTGTCCCTCTCTCAGGCTCTCCAGGTGATTCTAATATGTACTGAGGTTTAAAATTCACTGGTCTGTATTAGTAACTATCATCAAAATAACACCTATTATTTATTGAGGCCCCCCTCTTTGTAAGGTACTATATTAAGTTTTTATGTTTATATATGTGTGTGTATATGTATCTATATATGTATCTACATACATGTAGATAGATACACACATACATATTCTCAAAGCAACTAATTTTACAAATGACAAAACTGATTTTCATAAATATTAACTTATTTTAAGGTTGTGCAGCCATAAATGAATAGAGTCAGAATTTGAGTTGTACTTAAAGACTTTAATCCTCCATCAAAATATTTTCAAGTAAATGTATATATGAATGTTTCATACTAAACATATTAAGATATGCATAATTTGCCTTTTATGAGTCCATCCTTTGGCCTTTTTATTACTGGTCCTAATTATGTCAGGGTTTATATTGTATTCCCTATGCACTCTCTTTTTGCCAATCTGGTCTTTTTACTGCCCTCTATAAGTATCATGTTTATTTTCTACCTCTGGACCTATTGCTTCTCCCTCCCTACCTATCTCTGTCTTTCAAGGTCGGTCACTACACAAACATCTTTGAAAAGGTAGTCCAGAAAAAAGGCAGTCAGTGCCTCTGCTGCTATGGAGATCTGTCTCCCTGGAAGAACGATTTACCCAATTATTTAATGTGTTCTAAGAGTTTTGTGTGCCTTGGAGGACAGACACACAAACTCATCTACAGAAAGAGCGTTCTTTACAGTTAGGAGTAAAGAAACCTACACAGGGTATCAAAATGTTAAGCTTATGAAATTCTCAGGTTTGTAATCATGTAAGCTCACTTAGATGGACCTAAATATGGCTGATAGTTTTCAGTTGTTATATATAGTGAACCACTGATTTTCATTACAATATCTATGCCTATATGTTCTGGTAATCTGGGCCATATCGATGACCAAAACAGAGTGACCATGCAGTTATCTAATCCATTGCTTATATAAACTTTAATTAATACAGATGATCACTCAGAAACAACCTATATTTCTATGCTGTACTGAATGAGCATCTGCCAAGTGTCTTATTGACTTGAAAACTCAAAAGCACAATTCAGAACCCAGATACTTTTTACCTGTATTGCCCACTTATTATATAAGCTTACATTAAATATTGAGCTTACATTATGGTCAGGATAAATTAAATAAAATAATAAAAATTATTTAATTTATTTATACTGACCATAATGTAAGCTCAATATTTCCTTTAATTTGAGCTATAAAATGCAAGAGCTATGCCAATGGTCCTAATAACAGTAGGGTTTCCCCTTTAATTAGGAATATAGACAACATATTCATTGTAATGAATGTTCGAGTGTGCTGCCCAGATCAGCCCTACTTCAGCACTGAAGCAGACTCTCAGCAGCAGGTTGTGGTAGCTGACAGCTCTCCACTGAGCCTCTCTCTGAGAATTCCCTGTGCTGAAGAGAGCCATCTTGCCTAAAGACAGACAGCTACCATCAGCTGAAAACAAACTGCCTCATCTAAGGTCATGCTTCTCCTCAGGGACATCCTGAATCAAATGACTAATTGTTGTGGCAGTATAAAGACCCAGGATCCTGTGAGAGTCTGGGGTACGAGAAAACAAAAATTAAATCAAGTCGTGGCCCAGGTCCAGCTCATAATGGATCTACTGGGCCACCCAGCATTCATTTCCCTGGTCCTTGAATATATAACTGGAATAGAATACTTGATAGTTGGCACAGCCTTACTACCCTTGATTTCTTGACCTGTGGAGTAAGAGCTATCATGATGAGGAAGACCAAGTGGAAGCCCCTGAAACTGTCCTAGCCTGGCAACAGGGTAGGTGAAGTAAAAATGGCCCCACTTACTACTTGGGAAATTTTTGCTTCCTGCCCCTGTAACTCTGGACTCTTCAAGTTTAGAGGTCCTAATTCCTGGAGGAAAAATGCTTCTAATGTAAGACATAGCGCAAGTCCTATTAAACTCTTAGCTACAACTAATGCCTAAGCTCCGCAGGCCAAGAGACCTGTGGGCAAGGCAAGTGTTTTCTTGCTTGTAGAGGTAACTGACTCTGATCTTCAAAAGGCAATGGTGCAGTTATTACCCAATAGGGACAGAGAAGAATATGTTTGGCACCCAGGTAATGGGCCAATCAGGCAAAATATCTTTGCCTGATTTTGACAGTAAATGGAAGTCTGGTAGCCTCAGCCTGAGAAAAGCATAGTGACCTGTGGTTCAGACCTCTCAAGGTGCTAATCACTCCAAAAAGTGGGCCACCTGGACCAGTCAAGATGCTAGTTCAGGGAGAAGGAAATCTAAAATAGATAGTAGAGGAAGGAAATAGTGAGTATCTCTTGTGGCCTTAAAGCCAATGACTGCACTAGGGACTGCAGTTTTTCTTATTAACCTTGTTTTGGGGCCTATCTAAATCCGGAGGAGCTAATCCTAAAACCTACAACATGAAGTGGATCCAGGCAGCAGTATGTGTATTCTCCCCATCCTGGTAGATTGTTGGCTGACAACTCTCAAGTGAGGCTCTTTCTGAGAATTGCTCTCTAATAAAGAAAGTTATCTCATCCAAAGCTATGCCCTTCTGGGGGCAGCCCATCCAATACATGCTCAAAGTGGGAGTAAATTGTCCTGGTCCCTTGCCTAAATTCAGGACAACTCTGGATGGCCTTTCCAGTTTCAGAATTCCCCGTGACACTGGCTGAGGTCATTGTTCAGAATCCACCACAATTTAATTTCTCTATCCTCCCGATTCTGATTTCTCTACTGCCTCACAGGAATTATCCTGATAGCACTCTCCAACAAACTTCTTGAATATAAACCCCATCTCTGAATTTGTTTCTTGTTTCTTGGGAAAATTTGATCTGTGACATCCACTAACTTTGTTTTCATTAAAAGTAAGATTAAGAACACAGAAAATCAATAATTGATGAGAAAAAAGATAAAAATACAATGGTGCTGCTTTAAAACTGCTAAAAATCAATTTTTCACTGAAAAATGTCAAAATATGTAGATTATAATTGCTGTTTATGTAATTATCAATCTCATGCTATACTGCATATATTTGCATTCATTGCATAAAGATATATTTACATTCATTATGTTTACATTTATTATGTATTATAACATATTTTGAGAACTTTTAGGTAAATATTAATGCATAAACCACATCCTTCCCAAATTATACTAAAACAATTCTTAATGTAAAACACTTTACTTGTTTTACTATTCCATTAATTGTTTTATATTGATAGTGAACTCTGCCCCCAAACTAAGAGAAAGTTAACATACCTTTACAGTGTGTTTAAGAGTTAAGAGCACATCCAGCCTCTCATCTTGAGAGATATTTTTCAGCATAATGCACTTATAGATATTTTGCAGCTCTCTGGCTCTGATGGTGAACTGTGTATCCATCTCAATTGTTTTGCCATTAGGAGTTCTCCATATTTTTGGAGCTGAACACTTAAAAATAATATTATGTTTATAATTATCAGTTAATCAGAAACTACGTATAACAATTTTGCTCCTTCTACTAAAAGTCTACGGTAATATCATGTGCTTTATAACTAAAGTATCGCTAAAGCTTAAGAAAATTAATTTAAGAATTTGAAGATCAGGCAAAAGTAAAATATTTTAGAAAAAAACAAATATGAAAGACAGTTATTCAGTCTGTAGAAGTTCATACACTTCTACAATATTCAGGATTTGCTACTAGTTTTTATGTTGAATTGTTTGAGAGATGTATGGAATTACTCATCAACCCCATGAGGACAATTATCTGCTTGGTTCAATTATATTGAGTGTATATAAATATGTCTTGATCCTGCCTTGCCAATTGAAGATAACTTTTGTAGAGTAATTATGACAATCCTCAATATATTTAGATCTAAAGATATACCAGAAAGGGACTCTGTGAGTTATGGTTTAATGTCCTATAAAAATACTTCTATAAGAAGTTCAAAATTCTTCTCAAAGCAGATGTCCATAGTAAAAGAGCTATATTGCTATCTTAACAGTGCTGGGCTGTGGTTCCTGCCTCCCTGATGCTGGCTAAGATTCTCACTTCCTATTTCCAAATCTGGCGTGGTGCCTCCCAACCTGGCCCACCTCCTAAATGAAGGGCCAAAAATGAAGTTCACTTGCCCTGAAGCTCATCTGAGGACTCCCAGGCTAAGAATTCAGAGATTAGAGACAGGAGTACCGACTCAGGAAACACAAGATAATCTTTAATGATGGTGCCTCTGTGTTTGCCACTGCTTCTGTTCCCTCTGACAGGGACATTTAGAGGAGATGCATTCACCCAGAAATTTCACAGTGAACACTTACTGTCTATTAGCTCCTTCACTTTAGGGTACAAAGCTGCTCAGTTTCTTTCCCTAATGATAATTTTTCAGAAACAAGACTATGTTGATCATGACAACTCTTCCAAAACATGTTGGATGTTTTTGTAGGTTAACTGTAATTGCTCTGGTGTCCTTGTAATACAATTTACACCATACTTGCAAACATTTAAATCTTAGATGTGATCTAATGTAAGGTTTAAATGGAAGCTCTATGGACTTCCATAGAGATCATCATCAGGAATATGGACTAACCAAATAGAGACATTATATAAAACTGTATTTAGAATGACAGTAGGCTGGGCTCAGTGGCTCACGCCTGTAATCCCAGTACTTTGGGAGGCCGAGGCAGGCAGATCATGAGGTCAGGAGATCGAGACCATCCTGGCTAACACGGTGAAACCCCGTCTCTACTAAAACTACAAAAAATTAGCCGGGTGTGGTGACGGGCGCCTGTAGTCTCAGCTACTCGGGAGGCTGAGGCAGGAGAATGGGGTGAACCTGGGAGGCGGAGCTTGCAGTGAGCCGAGATCGCACCACTGCACTCCAGCCTGGGCGACAAAGCAAGACTCTGTCTCAAAAAAAAAAAAAAAAAAAAAAAAAAAACACAGTATCAGGAGGGAATTTTAGTTGTAACATCAATTTACATCTAATTTTTTATATTTCACATTAGCTAAATCACATTGAGAACTGCAAAGCTACCTCTTAAAAACAAGTATATTTGATATATTCTCAAAGTAATGGCATCATATTCAGATCAAAGCCAAAATGAATGTTATTCAGAGGTAGGAATCTTCATCAGAAACTTTAGATTCTCAGCTCCAGTTTTAATCCAGTAAACGAGAAGCTGCAGCCCTATAATTAATTTATATTGTTACAGCATAAACTTAATATTAAATAATGTATTATTATCAGACTGATATAATTAAGATTGATTAAAAGCTTATAAGGAAAATAGCTCAATAATAAAATATTTTATCATTCAATTATTATCACTTAGAAATAAAATAATTTTAAAATGCATGTAGCCTTATTTTGGGTAGGCCTCAGAGTGTTATTGAAGTTTGATGCTTATTTTAAAGCTCTTTTTAAAAAGTTTTTAAAGGCTAGGGCTAAGTTTCATGCTGTAATATTCTAAAGTCTAACCAATGTCTTAATCTTTGCATACAATTTTTCTCAGGTTTGCTCTATTAAATGCAATTCCTTTTCTTCCAGTAATTTGGACAACACCTTTTGATCTGCGGGGTGGTAAATTATTTCATTTGTAATAATTAAATATAGTGACTTTTTTATGAAACACCTACTTTACCTATCACACTGTATTTTTCAGTTGATAGACTGATTTAACTCTATCTTCCCCCCAAGTTTTTAGCCCTAACAAATATAGCATAATGTGGTTAGATCTTGGTTTCCAAATATATTCTTCATCTAAGTCCTTTCTACCTTTCAATTTTGAACTCAAACCCTACCTCTTCCATAAAGATTCCTCTAACTACTATGGTTTGAAACAATTATATCACTTGTATGTGAAATCCTATTGTACTTGTAAAAACACACAAACACACACAAGTATACAGTGTCTCTATTTCAGTGACTAGAGGCAATGAAATTTGGATCCAAATTGCTTTATAATTGTTTTATGTTTGCTAATTCCATATCTCCCAAAAGAGTATGAGAAATAAATTTCTTGGCCGGGCACGGTGGCTCACACCTGTAATTTCAGCACTTGGGGAGGCCAAAGCAGGCAGATTACTTGAGGTCAGGAGTTCAGGACCAGCCTGGCCAACATGGTGATAACCCATCTCTACTAAAAACACAAAATGTAGTTGAGTGTGGTGGCACTCACCTGTAATCCCAGCTACTTGTGAGGCTGAGGCAGGAGAACTGCTTCAACCCAGGAGGTAGAGGTTGCAGTGCACCAAGATTGCCCAGGCAATAGTGCAAGACCCAATCAAGAAAGGGGAAGAGAGGAGAGGGGAGGAGAGGGGAGGGGAGGGGAGAGAAGGGGAGGGGAGGGGAGGGGGAAAAGAAAAGAAAGAAATTTCTCATGTAGTTCTATATATCTCACAGTGTCTACAATACTCTTTCATTCATTCAACAAGTATTTACTGTGTTTACTATACATTAATCAATGTATTAGGCACTGAGTAGATAAAATACTATCCTAGTTTCAAGAACTCTCAAATCTCATGGGATGGAAGGGTAAGAAAATAAGTAATTAGAAAAAAAGATAAGTACGCTTGATGACTGTGGATAAATAGGTAACTATGGGTTGCTATGAAGCACTTAACTGGTAAAAAAGTATCTAAGATGAAATCTGAAGAATTACTAGGACTCAGCCAGATTAAAGGGAACCGAGTGATACAGTCAAAGAATCCTAGATTTGAAGTTCAAGTTCCCTAGAGCTGGCACTGAAAAGATATTAAAACATCTGTTCAGCAAAGCTGTTTTTATACTTAGATGTATTTCTGCCAACACAGATAACTTGATCTTCAAGCCTAGGCTTTTTTGATTTCAGGGCCTTAGGTGTTTTTTACTCTGACACAGGAAAAATGTCAACTTTGCTTATTTCTCTTCCCTCTTTCCTTTTTTCTTTGAAAGCTTTGGCTTTGATAACAGATATACAACAATCATGTACTTAAATTGCTTCAGAAAATAGGAGCATAATAAATTCCATTTAGCTGCCAACAAATGAGACAGCACAGACCCTGGAAGAGAGAAACAGAAGAACAGCAGGAAGACACATTTCAGGGAAAGGAAGGTGGAGAAATAACAAGAACCTTGAGAGCAGCAGGCTTCCACAAAAAAGAAGAAATGACTGCACTAGGAGAGTAGATATTTTCTTCCTCCTAAATTAATTCTCAAGCCCCTAAGGACACAAATTAAGAATAGCCCTAACTCCCCATAGAAGCTGCTGTATAGTGATCAATCTTTCTTTTACACAGCACAGGGGTTTTGCTCAGCCATAGCAGCACCCTTATTTCATGCAGTGTTCAGAAAGAGGCAGTGGCATTTTCCTGCCCCGCTAACTGTTAGCTAGCTGGGTATGGAGAAAAAGCATTTAAAAGACACAGCTAACATGGATTGCAGTTTTTTAAGCCTGTGATTGTGAATAGTGTACAAATCAATGGGTATCAAATAAATAAATTGCCTTGACTCAAGGAAAAATATCTTACAGAAATTCAAATTGTCTCTTTACATAGTTTGGGTAAATAACACCCAAAGATATATTAGAAGCCAGCTGATGATTTTTGATTCAAACTTCTTGACCTGAATTTCTTCACCTCTGTCAAGCTGTGTGAGTTTTTTCTGTTTTTGTTTTTTGTTTTTCTGATGGAGTCTCACTGTGTTGCCCAGGCTGGAGTGCAATGGTGCAATCTCGGCTCACTGCAGCTTCCACCTCCCAGGTTCAAGTGATTCTCCTGCCTCAGCCTCCCGAGTAGCTGGGATTACAGGCACACGCCACCATGCCCAGCTAATTATTATTATTATTTTTTTTTTGTATTTTTAGTAGAGACATCGTTTCACCATGTTGGTCAGGCTGGTCTCAAACTCCTGACCTTGTGATCCACCTGCCTTGGCCTCCCAAAGTGCTGGGATTACAGGCGTGAGCCACCATGCCCAGCCAAGTTTTTAATATTTGATACCCTGTGGAAGTCAATATTTGGTGGGTTAAAATTACTAATTATTTAATGCTTTAAAAAATCTTTAGAGTTAGCCTTTTATTAAGAATGAGGACTTAGTATAGAGTCTATTATAATCTATTAGTTCAATGCTTTGACTGGACAAATTTAAGACTGTATCATTCATTATTCAGACACATTCTATGTTCAGGACAAAAGGATTAAAAATAAAATATTGGTTCAATAAACCACACAGTATTTGGGCTCAAAAAAGTGAAACTGCAACTAAAATATAAAATTGTATTCTCCAAAGTTATTTCCAAATTAAAGGAAAGTAAATGTTTATCTGGATGTATCTGTATATTGTGGTGTTAAATGAAGATCTTCAAATTCACATATGGCACTGGTTGTTTGTTAATTTTGACATCTGAAAAAACTCTGATCTTGTCTACTTTCAGGGATTAATTATAAGCTATCTTTTCTTAAAAATCAAAAACTTTAGGATAATAAGTTTTTCATTCAACTTTTATGAAATCAACACTGACTCCTCCTGAATATTAGAGATAATACTAGGCTTGGGGGTGGGGGAGGTTGATAAGCATAGAGAAAAACAGACATTGTATAAGTATTCACATCAAAAGACTAAAATTTATCTTAATCATCTTCTTAGTATAGCATCACATACAAAAAGGTGATTTAAACGATTCTGAATTAGAGTAACAGTGAGTTTTTAATTTACTATAGCAGGCTAAAAGCAGGCCAGAAGTCACTGTTAGTCAATATTTGTAAACACTGGACTAATTAGGCTATGTGAACTGACTGGGAGTTGTCGTCAAGTGTAGCTGATCCATACTGTGGTGTGTTCTTCCTGTCCTAATACAAGTCTTTAGTCAAAACTGAAGGAAAATCCCATTGTATCAACTAAAATGTCAATTTCCTTTAAATTTAGCCTGGAGATTGATGAGATTAACTGGTTTATCAGCTGGGGTAACTGTGGGTTTAGAACTCCAATTCTAAAACATGTGACCCACAAAACGCCTTTGCCTTGATTTCTACAAATTCTTGTGGCTAACTTCATCCTTCCCTCAATTCTCTGCCTTTCACCTTTGTGTGTTACCCTGTATCCATCTGGACATGGAGCCCAGCTTATTTATCTGGTTTCCTCTCCCTTTCCAAAAATAAAATTATGTTGCATTTAATATTTCCTTTATTTAGTCACATAACTAAAGAAGTCACAAAAAGTCACACTGTACACCCACTGCCTTCCAACTGTCTCCTCACTTCACCTTATCTATTTCCCTTTAGGACAACTCTTGAAAACTTCCATTTTCCTGGAATAGAACAATTCTTCCTGTACTCAGGATCCTTCAGGGTCTCAAATTCCACCCCAACAGCTTATAAAAGTATTTACAAAAAAAAAAAAAAAATAGATCTTCCTTCCTCCTAGGAATTCTGGTAAACAGAATTTTAAGATTTCTCCATTTCACTTTTTTTTTATTTGTATTTTTTGGTGAGATTTACATGAAAACTTTCATAGAGTGCCACACCTCATGAGAAAGGGTAGTGGTCATCAACTGACTCTGCAATCACTTCCATATGTTGGGCCTTGATCCATTTATGGATACTCCATAATTTCAAAAAGTTTAGTTAAATGTTTACAGACAATGCTAGACATGGGGCCTGGGGTAGGGAATGTTCTGGGCATAAAGAAGAATAGACATTGTGTAAGTATATACAACAGAATTTTAAATAGTTTGCAGGAAATAGAAAACAGTATGATGGCACTAGTGGGAAAATTCTGCAGAAGGCTCAGCATCAAATAAAGAAAGGTGATACCCATCTTCCCTGTCCATGGACACTTAGAGGCTTCCAGCTCCTTCGAATATTAGTGTTGCCCTATGCCCATACTCTCTTCTCTGATGAGGTTAACAGTTAGGTATCCCAGTGATGAAGCAGGATGCAAGATAAAGCAACTTGCTAAACAAATAAGTTTATTTCGAAAGATGACTCCGGAGAAGTATGAATATTATAGCTTTCCTACAGTAAATTCATCTTTCCTAGAATTAAGATATTTAAGCATTTAAAATGACAGTATCTACATTACATAATTTCTTGATGATACTTGGAATACAAAATTATACAACCACTATTTCTGTCCCTTATTCTTCCTCCCTACCTTATTCCACAAACATTTATTGACACTGTAGTAAGAACTGTGCTAAGATATGAGGATACAGAGATAAACGACAATTTTTTCCTTTAAAGGTTCAAAATCTAGAAAGAACTCAGGCATGTAGACACAATAAAGATTGCACACTATGTACAAAGACAGAGATGAGACAGTCTCATGACAGCATATACTACAGGCTAAAGTAGGTGGACCAGCATTTCCTTTTGGAAGAAGAGGCATTTGAGCTTGTTTTCCAGGGTCAATAGCTAGCTACTAAGGAAGGAAGGAAAGGATGTTCCATGTAAAGGCGCCCAATGCAAAAGGATCGAGAGCACCTGGTCTTTCTGGGGATATGCAAGTAATTGAGCATGGCTGAAGCAGTGTGGATATAGCATGCAGGGAGAGATGGCAGTGACACAACAGTGAGATAAATGAGGTTTGCAAACACAAAAATCCTTTTTCCCTAAGTACAGTGAGGAGGGACAGGGTCAGAGTTGTGTTTAGTGAGGCCACATTGGCAGTAATATAGATAATGGAAGAGAGAACTGAGAAGTGAAACTGGAGGCAGCAGCTCAATTTGGAAACATAAATCCAGATGAGAAGAAAATCCAGATTCAATTAAGTCAGGGTCGAGCTCATGCACACAAGATAAGGCAAGACCTGTCTCATGACACCCTCCCAGGGCAGACAGGAACGCCTATTTGATATACGCAGGATCATCAGGACACCAGGGCAGAGCCTTTTCCCTACAGGCAGTGGTAGTGGGTTTGGAAAGGAAGAAGTAAAGAATTAAGGAGGTATTAGGAATCCAACTTACAAGGGATATAAAGGACCTCTTCAGGGAGAACTACAAACCACTGCTCAACAAAATAAAAGAGGGCACACACAAATGGAAGAACATGCTATGCTCGTGGACAGGAAGAATCAATATCATGAAAATGGCCATGCTACCCAAGGTACTTTATAGATTCAATGCCATCCCCATCAAGCTACCAATGACGTTCTTCACAGAATTGGAAAAAACTACTTTAAAGTTCATATGGAACCAAAAAAGAGTCTGCATTACCAAGTCAATCCTAAGCAAAGAGAACAAAGCTGGAGGCATCATGCTACCTGACTTCAAACTATACTACAAGGCTACAGTAACCAAAACAGCATGGTACTGGTATCAAAACAGGAGACAGACTAATGGAACAGAACAGAGGCCTCAAAAATAACACCACACATCTACAACCATCTGATCTTTGACAAACCTGACAAAAACAAGAAATGGGGAAAGGATTCCCTATTTAATAAATGGTGCTGGGAAAACTGGTTAGCCATATGTAGAAAGCTGAAACTGGACCCCTTCCTTACACACCTTATACAAAAATTATTTCAAGATGGATTAAAGGCTTAAATGTTAGACCTAAAACAATAAAAAACCCTAGAAGAAAACCTAGGCAACACCATTCAGGACATAGGCATGAGCAAGGACTTCATGACTAAAACACGAAAAGCAATGGCAAAAAAAGTCAAAAGAGACAAATGGGATCTAATTAAACCAAAGAGCTTCTGCGCAGCAAAAGAAACTACCATCAGAGTGAACAGGCAACCTACAGAATGGGAGAAAATTTTTGCAATCTACCCATCTGACAAAGGGCTAATATCCAGAATCTACACAGAACTTAAACAAATTTACAAGAAAAAAACAAACAACACCATCAAAAAGTGGACAAAGGATATGAACACACACTTCTCAAAAGAAGACACTGATGCAGCCAACAGACACATGAAAAAATGCTCATCACTGGCCATCAGAGAAATGCAAATCAAAACCACAATGAGATACCATCTCACACCAGTTAGAATGGCGATCATTAAAAAGTCAGGAAACAACAGATGCTGGAGAGGATGTGAAGAAATAGGAACGCTTTTCCACGGTTGGTGGGAGTGTAAACTAGTTCAACCATTGTGGAAGACAGTGTGGCGATTCCTCAAGGATCTAGAACTAGAAATACCATTTGACTTAGCGATACCATTACTGGGTATATACTCAAAGGATTAGAAACATGCTACTGTCAAGACACATGCACACGTATGTTTATTGTGGCCCTCTTCACAATAGCAAAAACTTGGAACCAACCCAAATGTCCATCAGTGATAGACTGGATTAAGAAAATGTGGCACATATACACCATGGAATACTATGCAGCCATAAAAAAAAGGATGAGTTCATGTCATTTGCAGGGATGAAGCTGGAAACCATTATTCTGAGCAAACTATCACAAGGACAGAAAACCAAACACTGCATGTTCTCACTCATAGGTGGGAATTGAACAATGAGAACACTTGGACACAGGGTGGGGAACATCACACATGGGGGCCTGTCATTGGGTGGGAAGCAGGGGGAGGGACAGCATTAGGAGAAGTACCTAATGTAGATGACAAGTTACTGGGTGCAGCAAACCAACATGGCACATATATACCTATGTAATAAACCCGCACGTTGGGCACATGTACCCTAGAACTTAAAGTATAATAAAAAAAAGAAACAATGTATGCTAAAGCAGAGTACTTAGTAAGTGCTCAAAATCACTATTAAATAATTGACCCAGGATTTAAAAAAGAATTAAGGAGGTATTAAACAATAGAATAAACAGGTTGGTGGCTAGATGGAGAGGTCAAAAATAATACCCAGGTTTCTTTCTGGAGCAACTGAGTAGATGATGAAATTTCATACAGATAGGTTATATGCTGCAGAACAAGATCAGTTTACAGGTGAGGGGGCAAGGGATAGTAAGGTGATATGACTTAGGGTTCATCATGTCTCCTTGAAGTGTAATCTTGGGATATTCAAAGAGCAGTGACAGTAGGCCATTGGATATATGATGTGGAAGCTCCTTAAAGGATCTGGCATGGAACTACAGGGAGTTCTGGGATGCAGGTAGTGGTTAAAGCCACAGATAAACTGAGATCAAATAAAGGAGTGAATAAGATGAGAGGAGGGCATTTAGAATATCAAAAATATGGTCTTTAAGAACAAATGTCCTCAAATAATAAGAACCATAGACATAGAAGCACTACAAGCTAACATCTTAGAGAAATGCACCCCTTTTCTTCTGTAGCTGAATTGGCTTTAAATTGTTTGGAAAGACTAGGTTTATAAAAGAAAATTGGTCACTATGGAAACCGGCTATGCAATATCAAACAGGCAGTTTGACTACAAAAGTGGTAATTACTTTAGTTTTTTTCCTTAATTATATGTTTTCATGGTTTTCAATAATCACATATTCTTTCGGTCAGAAATTTGAAGTCAGTTAATGACGTGGTGAGCCAAAGCAAAAATACTAGTCTATAGCTATTTCTCCCAGGTTGCTTACCATCAGAGCACCCCAGATCTAGATGTTTTGTGACTTTAACATTCTGCATTTTATCACAGTATACAACTTATCTAATTTATATAGCCAATCTAAATCTAAATGAACAGAGTCACAAGAAATGTGTCTCCATCTTTTCTTTCATGGCCAATCCCCTTAATTAAGAATGTATGGATTTCATATTACCTATCAATTTTTCCTCTAGGCTGCTATTAAAATCTAAAGCTATACCAGAAAAAAATATATATCACATTTTAAGAAATATGTCATCAAAATCCTAAACAAAATTCATGTAAATTCTTGCAATCTAAGTCTCTTGTCCGGTACATTATTCTACATTTTTAAACTCAGAATACATTCATATTTAAATAGTAGTCACTTCACTAACCTTATCCAAAAAAGCTTGTATTGCTGCTTCCTGATTTGCCATACAAGCAATGTATCTATGTCTCCCAATGGAAGCAATTATCTGAGTCTCTTTTTCCAGAAGTTCACACAGAGCAGCTTTCCTTTCAGCTCCAGTGAAAGACTGGTTAATACGTGTAAGTTCTTCTTGCCGCCAGACTAGAGGAATAACACAATAGACTCTTGAGTTTTTAAAATCCCATTTTTACGATCACATCCTGACGAGGAGTATTTTATTTTTACATCAATTTAAACAAAAGTATACACAGATAGAATCACTTATATTGTACACCTGATGCATGAAAAAAAGTGACGAAATGGAAGCAGAGAGACTTAATAAAAGTAGAGTCAAAGAAACAGAAGCCAAAGGGAAACAGTACAGATGATGTCAAATTATAACTCCAAGTGAGCATTCATACTGCCTAGCATTGACAAAAATATGACTTGGACTTTGTGGCAGCCATGAGCGTGCACTGTTCACATCTCCCTTCAAGAGAGTACCTGTCACAAGGGGTAAAGGTAATTGACAGTTCCAACTACAGCATTTCAGATCTGCTGCCTTGTGGAAGCTGAGGTCACACTCTGCCTACAAAGCTCTCATGTGGGAGTCAGAGCCTGACTGTATGTGCCCCAACAGTGGACTTTTCTGTGGTCAGTCATATCAGAGTCAATTGTTGGGCTGGCTTAGGCTTCCTTAGAGCTAAGGCTTTCCATACCCCATCTTCTTTCCTTCCCTCTCTCAACTGGTGAGGTGTCAAATCTCATCTCAAACTGAAGAGTTCCTTTTCCTTCCTCTGCTCCCTCTCCCCTTTATCTTTCACTTCCAATTACATCCTGGTGTCTGCTTCCCCAAGGACCCAAATTGATATAGTTTTATGTAGAATTGTTGATTTCAGTCATTTCCTTCATTCACTAGGTGCCATTTTCCATTTATTTACAAAACTCTAAATTATAGTCACAAATGTTATAAAGTAATTGCATTTACTGTTTATTCAAACTAATGCATTATGTTATAATAATATTTATGATATTTTAAAGCCCTGGTTACTATCAACAAAAAAATGTGCTGCCCAAACTTAAATAAATCAAAATTTCCAAGCTCAGATAGATACACGCATTTTACCAAGTTTTCCATTTAATTTTTACATATACTAAATTTGGAAAAGAAAATTCTTTTGTATCCCACATTTCAAAAATGTCAACCTTATTTACATTAACAAAAGAATAGGGTTGGAAATAACTTAAGAAATTAAATTGTTCAACCCCACGTTTAAGAAAGTATCCTTCTCTTAGCAGCTTGAACAGATTTAATTTGCCTGTCCTGGTTCTAATACTAGCCTGTGAGGCAACATGGCATCAGTTTGTTTCTTGTGCCACATGGTATTCCTTTAGGTATGTGAAGGGAGCCATCACCTCCCACTTATGTTTTATCTTCTCTAGACATAAATATTTCTATTTCTTCAATTGTGCATCATTTGACTCATTTTCTGTCCATGTAAGTCAAGCTCCTCTGATTTATCATAGTACCTCTTAAAATATGGCATACCAAATTTCTGTCAAGATAGAAGCTTCTATACAAACTGCTACCTCCCCTCTCCTATGTCACTGCTAAAACGATAAAAGAAATAAGAAAGACGGGAGAAATGAGAGAGACATGAATCAGTACTAAAAATTTGAAAGGAGTTTATCCCTATGTAAGAAACCCTGGGGAATTTCTAAAAGACATAGTGCAGATACTACCAAATAAAGGAAAGACTGTCAAAAAGGCACGCAAATGTTGTTAACCAAAGTTCTGCTTCTCATCTCAGAAAGTGAACATCATAGCAGAAGATGGGAAACCCCAACTTAAGCAACTTGGAACTAGAGAAAAGGGTAGCCTATCAAGCTATTTGATAGTTTACCAGGCTTTAAGAAAGTCTTTGCAAAACTTTCAGAAGAATGCCTAACATTTCAAATCACTGCAGAATATAACAACAACTATGAGTTTATGCAAAAAAGAAAAAATATTTTAAATAGTGCAGAAAGCAAGATGAGAAAAGCAAAACAAAGCATAACAGTTATGTTTAAAATATGAAATGATTATACAGATATTTTTCTGTTGAAAATAAGATAATTTTGTTAAATTCTAGTGACATGATGTTTTCAGAGGGCACACTTGAAAAAAAGTGACACGAAAGGTGAAATTTAAAAGGTTAGCAGATATGAACAAAAAAGAAAGCAGAAGTAGCAATATTAAAACATAAAACTGGGGGGAGAACCTCAAAATTCAGGTCTTTTAGGTAGAAAGTGATTTTATGATGAAAGGTCTGGCTCTCATGAATGTTTATATAGAAAATCATATACCATCAAATATGTTTTTAAAAAATTCTATCAATTATAAACACAATGTTGGGGAGTATGTTTTATATTATTTAAAAAATAGATAAAATAAAAATGCATTAATCTATGACAGAGCCAAGAAAATTAAAAGCATATTTGAACAATGATTTTTAAAAATTAAATTGTCATACATCAAGCTCTGAACACCAAAAGCTGAAAATGTAACCTCATTTTCCAAGTTCAATAAACCATTTATATAGACATATCATACTGCAGTAGAAACCAGAAATGTTACAAACTACATTTTTACCACAGAACAATTAAACTAGAACTAATAACAAAAGTTTAAATAGAAATATTCCAATTGCTTGTAATTGAAGAAATATCATCAAAAATAACAATTTAATCAAAGAAAAGTAAAAAGTATAATAATACTAAGAAAAAAACACTACATGTCAAAATGCATAGGATGCAACAAAAATTTCAGCAAGGGAAACTTGGGGAAATTTGGCATAAATAATCCTCAAATGTCAGTCATGCACCTGTCAAAAGTAGAAGGGATTTATAAAAAGCTGTAATGTTTGTAATAATCAACCACAAGTCTTCTCTGAAAGATCATGTCTTCTGGGTACTTTGCCCATTCTTCATGACTAAAGATTACTGAGAACAGTTTTGATCATTACTCTGATACCCTGGAATATACAACTGGACTGGGAACCCAAACCCACTTAAGCCATGTTTGTGGTATGCTCTGCATAGACATGAAAGCAAAACATGTTGAAACTGCAGCCCACTGCTCGTTATTCTGAACAAATGTTCCCAAAGTCACTTTATTCATCGGCATGTATCATAAGTTTCAGTTCATTCCAGGTTTTTTTGGATTTTCTGAACTATTCCTAAAAATACTTATGTGCCACATTTTATAGTTCTCCTTGTTTATTGTGCCTCTCACGTGTGGTTTTCAATTTGCAGAATAAATTCTGTCCTTGCACTTCCACGAGCAGGATGCTCGTGGATTCCTCCCCATAGACAGTAGGCTTCTCTTCCATCCACAGAGGTTTACATAGCTTTAGCTTCATTCAACATACTCTCCCACTTCTCACAAACCATGCCATCCTTTCATTACACACAGTCCTTTTCAGTGTGGACTTATCAGCCGGTTTACCACTGGAGGGCTACATTTACTTAATAAGCCGTCTAAATCTTTCCTTTCAGATGGAGATTATTATTAGATTATGAGAATAATGAAGCTTTACAGTCTCATGAACTACATCCTGGCCATAGAATCAAACCAATTTTTTCTCTGAATTCTAAGAAGCCTATTTCTCTGATATGGTTATTATAATTGCCCAAACCCTATCACTTCATTGCCAATTCAAAACACTCAGTAATTTTTGAGCAATTATTATGTGAAAGGACACTGGTTCTATGGGTCATACAAAAGCGAGAATAACATAATTCCTTCTTAGAGGAACTAATATGTTTCCCTGCCTCTCCCTGGCTGGACATACTATAAAATCCTTCCACAGGAACAGAATTTCTACTTCTCTTTTAATTTATCTTCACCTAAAAGCCCAACATTTTCACCATTAGGTTTAAAGACTTCCCTTGAGTAGATCTCTTCTTGGCAGATTACTTACCCTTGGTCTTCCATTATATACAATTCAATCAAGTAAAATATACTCTTGCATTGTTATATTCCAGACATGATTACTTTCTCACTAAGTTTTAGGAATAATTCATATAATTGGAAACTATATCTGCCTTCTAATAAAAATTTCAGGTTTATTTTAAAATCAGTCTCTATGCATTAGAAGATAAATATCTGAGGCCATAAGTATTGTATCTGGCCACTGCCTTTCATAATATCTAGTTTCATAGTTTTATCAGAGTATTTCTTTCTCCTCTCAAATTTCAATTTCAATTTGAATTCATCCTGGTCAGGTCTAAGGCTTGCCAGTCATGTTCTTTAAAAGAATCCGCTCTGTCCTTTATCAGGAATACATCATTCAGAAACTGTACAGCTTGGTCTGTCCAGCAAGAGGATTTATAAATTTAAAAGCTAAATTATATTTAGCAAAAAGATTATAAATTTAAGAGCTAAATTATGTTACGAAAGTCTAAGAAATCTCTGATTGATGAGTTTGTTATTTAAGAGCTGGTAACTTTACCAACCAAAAGAACTTTAAGAACTATGATAAAACCTATATACCAAAAGGCAGTTTATGAATGAAGAGAAAAATTGCTGGCTTGCAGAAATAACTGAGACAATTTATCCGATACGATTATATCAGACAGTCTGATAACTGAGACTATTTATCTGATACAATTATATCAGATTATATGGATGTACTGCAAAAGTGAATAAAAATGGAATATTAGCAATCCTATTTTATTTCCCAGTTTTACAATAGAAACCTTTAGAATCAATAGTAAATTTGGGTAGATCACTAAGTTATTATTTTAGCTATTCCCAAAAAAAATCAAAGAATAATATACTACTTTTCTAGATAAATACTTAAGTCTTGGATGAATCTGGAGATACATAAGTGTACATTCAAGTACACATATTCATATCCATTCAGATTCTCCATTTTCGTTAGATTATCAGTAGGGCTTTTAAAAAGGAAACAACCCAACCAAGCTGACGAGAAATGAAAATAAAAGACCTTAATTCCAGTAAAATTCTCTATTAGATGAATAACTTCCCTGTAAATCTATAGTAAGGGATGAAATATATCAGTAAAAAGCACTATTTCCCAACTACTAACAAAGAATAGAAAAACAGAAGACACAGGAACAGCTAAACAAAACCGATTTTATATCTAATCTGATGGTTTCTAGAACTATACAGAAGAGACACTGGGTGAGGACAAGAGAGAGTCTGACCCCTTTCCTAAAATATATGTTCTCTAAAGGATGATAATAAAAAAATTGAGATGCTATATTACTTTACTAGGGCTTCCATAACAAAGTACCGTTGGTTGGGTGGTTTAAACAACAGAACTTTATTTCATCAAAATTCTGGAGGCTGAAGGTCCAAGACTAATATGTCGACAGGCTTGGTTTCTTCTGAGGGCTTCTCAGCTTGGCTTACAGTTGGTTATCTTCTGGTATCTTCATATGATTTTCCCTCTACATATGCCTGTGTCCTAATCTCCTCTTCTTATAAGTACACCAGTTATACTGGATTAAGGCCAACCTGTATGACCTCATTTTTTCTTAATTATCTCTTTAAAAGCCCTCTCCAAGTACAGTCACATTCTGAGGTAATGAGGGTTAGGACTTCAACATATGGATTTGGGGGCAACATAAGTCAGCCCATTACAGATATCAATAACCACAAATATTTTTAAGCAAAAGATATTAAAGGAATTGGTTCATTTGAAAAAATTGATTTACTTTGTCTTCTCATATTCCTAGACAGACCACCTGATTTCCAGGGTTTGAAGTTCAACCATAAAATGAAAGGAGAATAGCACTAGCATCTAAAGCCCATATTCATTTTAAATTTCTGAAATCTAAACTTGAAATTTCCAAGCAAGAAATAGCAGAACATACAATATTTTGTCCACCATTGGCAGTTTTGATGTATCTGCATTTTAAAATTCTCATCACAGACTAGAAGTCTAACTGGAGAGAACCAAGCAAGATTCCAACTAAAAGCCTCTCTTGAACAGTTAAGACAGTGGTGTGTACAGAGAATCATAGTCAAAAAGTAGAGACTCGAGCCCAATCTGTGCTGTCAAGAGAGGTTTCTGGAAGATCATTACTCCAATGCTGAGTCTGAGATAAGAGTCATTCAGGCAATGAAAGGTAGAAGGATATTCCAGATGACAAACACGGCATGAGTGATAAAGTCAGGGAGCCACACAAACAGCTGGAAGTCAGGACTCTTGAGAGATTCAGCTGGAGAGGTATAAGGAGTCCATCTCCTGGACCTGATTGTGTAGGTGAAGAAACCACGAAAGGGTTTTACGTTACATTTATATTTTTGAAAAATCACTCTGGCCACAGTATGGACCACCAATTACTTGAAACTGGAAGAAAGGAAAAATTCAGATATAGACTAGCCGTGAACATACAGAAATATGTACCCAACAGTGATAATAATGTTTTCCAACACAGTGACATGCACTGAATCCCTGATCTGACAGGTTATTTTCAGAAAGACTTCTCAGCCAAATAAAAAATCCTACACACCCTTTGAAGCCTTCCCTAACAACTTCTCAACACCCTGGCACAGAAGTCATCTACCTAACTCTGCTGAGTGTTTAGCACTTAACTTATTTTTCTATTAAAGCAATTATCCCTTCTACCTTGTATGATGACCACTGTGAATGTGACTTAGCCTTGCTACCAAGTAGATGGTTTGTAGCATAATTAATTGGCATGTAGTAATTGTCCTTAGTAAATATTTATTAAATAGGGAAAATAATGATAAAGGTAACTTCAAGTCTAAAGAGATTCGGTAAAAATAAACATGAATCCTTTTTATAATTAACACTGTCATATTGAGTACTTAGGAAATATGAGACAGAATCTTGACTGTTTTACAGATTTCACTTAATTTGCCCTTTACTCTCCTAGGACTACACTATACTCTTGAGGAGGTAAAAAGTCAAGAATAATGAAAGCCCATGCTCTATCAGGACTCCTGGGCTTTGGAGTAGTCCTTAGGATATTTCAAAGGACCTTAGTTGTGTGCAGGTAATAAGCTTATATATAATTTATTGTATTCAGCCTGATAAGTGTTATTAGAATATTGGTAAATTGAGAAAAAGTTCTGCAGCATCACCTTGCCCAAGGATGAGTGATATGGTTTGGCTGTGTCCTCACCCAAATCTCATGTTGAATTGTAATCCCCAAAGTTGGGGGAGAGACTTTATGGGAGGTGACTGGATCATGAGGGTGAATTTTCCCCTTGCTATTCTCAAGATCATGAGTGAGTTCTCATGAGATCTGGTTGTTTAAAAGTGTGTAGCACCTCCTTCTTCACTCTCTCTCTCTCCTCCACCATATGAAGATGGTGTTTGATTCCCCTTCACCTTCTGCCATGAAGTTTCCTGAGGCCTCCCCAGCTATGGTTCCTATACAGCCTGTGGAACTATGAGTCAGTTTAATCTCTTTTCTTTATAAATTACCCAGTATCAGATAGTTATTTATAGCAGTGTGAGAACTGGTTAAAACAATGAGGAAAATACTATATGGTCAATTTCAAAGACTCATGGCATAAGTCCTATTTTAGTATAACAGAGAACCCTGGTAAGAACTCATACTCCTTAGAATAGGACAATTGGAACTCTGTGAAGTGATGTGCAGGTATTCATTTACAGCTAAACCTACCATTAATCAAGACATTATTAGAGTATGCCTGTGATGACATTTTGTCTTAAACCATATGTAGTAACTAATAGTTCTTGTTCTTAATAGAGGATATTATCACACCAGAGAATTTTTCAAACCTAGCAAAAGTATAAACTATGCTTGTGTTTAATCTTTTTTAAAACACAATTTCCATGTCCTCTATTCACCGATAGAGCAAGTAAAGTAAATCATTGTTAACAGCAGAAATGCCAATATGGCTACAACTTACAAACTTACTGAACTTCAGTAGAATATTAGCTAACAAGGCACTTTTGGCTGTCACATGTATACACACTTCCATATGTGTATACTGCTTTCATAGTAAAAGCTCTCACTATAGAAGTTACCCATGGGTGAGAGTATTTTAATATTTTTGTCATATAGGATTCATCCAAAGGCCTTTTTAGGTGATTTTCTTTCAGAGTAGTTTGAAATAAGTTAAAACCAATTACCAGCAGTAACTATATCATTAAACAGTAGAATATAAACTTTTATTAATAGCCTGAAAAAAATTTTTATTATTAAACAAGTGGACAGCATAACAAACAATTTTCTAAAAGAAAAGCTGAGCTCAGTGGCTCACGTCTGTAATCCCAGCACTTTGGGAGGCCGAGGCGGGCGGATCATGAGGTCAGGAGATCGAGATCATGGTGAAACCCTGTCTCTACTAAAAATACAAAAAAAAAAAAAATTATCCAGCCGCGGTGGCCGGCGCCTGTAGTCCCAGCTACTCGGGAGGCTGAGGCAGGAGAATGGTGTGAACCTGGGAGGCGGAGCTTGCAGTGAGCCAAGATCTCACCACTCCACTCCAGCCTGGGTGACAGAGCGAGACTCCGTCTCAAAAAAAAAGAAAAAAAGAAAGAAAAAAGAAAAGCTGAGCTCACAAGAAAGTACAGTAAACCCCTACAGGTCAAAAAGCAAAATCAGGAAGGTAGAATCCATGGTGGGAAGTGGATACTGACAGCTTCAAGAGCCCTAAGCACATTTGCTAGCAGCTGCTTCCAAAGGCAAAGGGCCTAAAGGCCATGGAAGAAGTGAACAGATGAAAAGGTCTTGAAACTTAGAAAAGTAAGAAAATGTGACTGAGTCCCTACTCCCAACTTCCACCCTACACACACACAGAATCAGGAAACTCAAAGAGTCTACCTTCAGTACACACAAAAAATACCCACAGGCCAAGAAAGAGCAATCAGTATGAGGCCTGTTTGGGGAAAATTGCCTTACCCCAAGCCTTGCAAGAATTCCAAACAAATAAGAAAAATATTACCGCTCATGTAAGTTTACAATGCAATGTTTAAAAATACTGAAGAGAGTTCATATATCCACCAGAAAACATATATAAGAAATATTAATCACAATTTTATTCATAAAAGCCAAAAATGTTGAAGTAACATTTAGCAACTGGAAAATGAATAAATTGTGGTTATATTTATACAGTGGAATCCTATGTGGCAATTTAAAAGAACTAGTCCTATAAGCAACAAAATGGATGAATCTCAGATATAACCTTGAGGCAAAGAAGCCAGAAATAAAATATACTACAAAATGTATGAAATGAAGCTCAATAACAGGCACAATTTATCTATGGTGATAGAAGTCAGACTAGTGGTTACCTTGCAGGAGTGGGAAGTGGGATGCGGACCTATGTATAACATGAGAAAACATTCTGGGGCATAAATATATCCTACCTTTTAATAAGGGTAGTTGCTATATATATGTCTGCATATGTAAAAAGTCACAAAGCTGTACACTTAAGCCTTGGCACAAATCCTATTTTGATATAACAGAGAACCATGGTAAGAACTCATACTCCCTGGAATAGAATAATTGGAACTCTGTGAAGTGATGCGCAGGTTTTCCTTTACAGCTAAAGTCATTTACAATATGTAATATAGAGTAGGATATTACTCTCATATTTTTTAAATATGAAGAAAGATACTACATGAGTAAAAATCAGCAGGAATGTAGACTTCTCAAGAAATTCAGATAACAAAGTTATTTTATTTAAAACTATGAAATATTTACTAAAATGGAAAAAATTAAAAATATAATAAACTTCAAATGAATTTGAAAAATGCCAAATAAAACTTCCACATATTATGTTGATATTTTTTCATTTAAAACTTAGGAAATAGGTTAAACAGGAGTTTAGAGAAGCTCTGAAAGAAAATTAGTAAGCAAAAAGATACATATGAAGAAACTGTCCCAAAAGCAGCAAAAAAAACCTAAGAGATAAAAGTATAAAATGAAAAACAGTGTTAAAAATGTCAACATATGTCTGCTAGGATTTTCAAGATGAGAAACTAGACAGACTGGAGAAAAGTTAATATCAGAGATAGTGGCTAAGAATTATCCAGAATTTATAAAAATCACACATTCTCAAGCACATAATGCAACAAAATTCCAAGGAGGATAAAAATAAATGAAGGGAAATTTAAATTCATAATAGTAAACAGATAAGTAGAAAAAAGAAATAAATCTTTAAAAATAATAAGAGGAGCAAATATAAAACAAACAGTGAAAGATGACAAATTTATGTCCAACCATATTAATAATCACATTAAATGTAAATAGTCTAAACATCCAAATTAAAAGGAAGAGATCATCTACTTGGATTTTAAAAATAAGATCCAGTTATATGTTGCCTACAAAAAACACATTTTGAATATAAATACACAAAGAAGTTAAAAATTACAAAATAGAAAAAGATATACTAAACTAACAGTGATCAAAAGGAAAATGGAAAGGGCATATCAATATCAGGCAAAGTAGATTTAACAGCAAAAAATATCATAAGGAATAAGGAAGGTCATTTAAATAAAGGACTCAATTCATCAACAAGACACAGTAATGCTAAATGTTTTTACATCTAATAAGAAAGTTTCACAATACATGAAGCAAAATCTGATAAAATTGAAAAGACAAATAGAAAAATTCACAATTACAGTCTGAGATTTCAATACCCCCTCACAATAATTGATATACAAATAAATGGGAAATTTGTAAAAATAAAGAAAATTTAAACAACATTATCAACCAACTTGATCTAATTGCCATTTATTGATCACTATACCCAACCATAATAGAATGTAAATTCTTCCTACATGCACACAGAATATTCTCCAATGTAATTTGTATTCTAGTTGTTAAAATAAGTCTCAATAAATTTAAAAGAACTCAAATTGGCCGGGTGCATTGGCTCACGCCTGTAATCTCAGCACTTTGGAAGGCAGAGGTGGGCAGATCACCTGAGGTCAGGAGTTCATGAGCAGCCTGACCAACATGGAGAAACCCCATCTCTACAAAAAGTACAAAATTAGCCAGGTGTGGTGGCACGTGCCTGTAATCCCAGCTACTCAGGAGGCTGAGGCAGGAGAATCGATTGAACCCGGGAGTCAGAGGTTGTGGGTGAGCCAAGATCATGCCATTGCACTCCAGCCTGGGCAACAAGAGCAAAACACCGTCTCGGAAAAAAAAAAAAAAACAAAAACAAAAACAAAAACAAAAAACAAAAAACCTCAAACCTCAAACCTCAAATTATACAAAATTACATTCTCTCATTACAACAAAATTAGAAATCAACAACAGAAAGATAGCTGAAAAATCCCCAACTATTTAGCAATTAAATAACCTACTTGTAAGTATCCCATGGGTCAAGAAATAATCAAAAGGATAATTAGAAAGTATTTTCAACTGACAGAAAATTTCAGCTCAACATATCAAAATGTGAGGATGCAACTGAAGCAGCACTTAAGGGAAAATTTACAGCACCAAACACCTATAATTAGGAAAGAAGAAAAGTCTCAAATCAAATGACCTCAGCTTCCACCACAGGACTAGAAGAGGAGTAAACTGAACCAAAGGTAAGCATAATGAAGGAAATAAATAACAATAGAAATTAACAAAATGGAACAGAGAAAAAGAACTGGGAAAAATCAGGAGAAGAGTAATAAAACTGATAAATCCCTAGGCAGACTGATCAGGAAAAAAGAAGGAAACACAAAATTACCAGTATCAGTAATTGAGGTAACATCACTATAGATCCTACAGGTATTAAAAGGATAACATGGAACACTATTAACATCTTTATGCCAATAAATTCAACAACTCAGAAAAAATTACCAATTCCTTTAAAGACAATAACTACCAAAGCTTACTCAATGATAAATAAGTCACATGAATACCCCTATATTTATTAAAGAATTGAATTTATAGTTTAAACCTTCCCACAAAGAAAATTCCAGACCTAGTTGGTGTCACTGTTGAATTCCTAACATTTTATGAAGAGATCCTACTAATTCTACACAAACTGTTTTAGAAAATTGAAGAGCACAGAGGAGATTAGCATTATCCAAATACTAAAACCAGACAGTAACATAACAAGGAAAAAAAGTCACACACAAATATCCCTTAGGA